>NW_012103698.1:2896025-2900400 GCF_000951045.1 Mandrillus leucophaeus | reverse complement strand
GTCGACCCCGGGAGGCTCTCTGGGGCGCCCCTTCTCCGTCCGGGGCCGATGAGACTAAGGCGGCAGGGGGCGGCCAGACGCCCGAGCTCCCTCCGGGCTCTGAGCCCCTAAGCTGAACGGGTAACCTGGGGAGAACCCAGTGCCGGGCTTTTCCCCAAATATTCTCACAGTGTCCAGGGGAGCAAGCCCTTTCACCTGGCCCCGCCGTCGCAGCAGCCAGCCCCCCCTCGCAACCCCACAGGCCTCCGGCCATCCTGGTCCAGAGACATCCTCAAGGGAAGGGAATGGCGTCGAGCAGGGCCAGTCACCGGTTTCGGTTATGGGGCTGGAGCTCCCTTCCAGCGCCACCCCTCATTACCGGGTGCTCTGGGACAAGTCCATCTACTTCATTCCTTCAGCACTGATTAGCACTGGAAGCAGGACTTGCTGTCTGCTGAGGGCCGCTAACCATCTAGCTGCTTATCCTTAACCTCTCTGCGGGTAATGCCTGTTAGGCGTTGCTAGGGGGTTGAAATGAGGATGTATGGAAGCATTTGTGAGCAGTGTTGTAACCTCTGCTGGTGGGTTCATCCTCCTCAAGTATCTCTAAGTGAGCCACTTTCTGAGCTCCCCCTGCCCCGGCCCTCATCAGCAGGGTGGGACCTAGGGAGGTTGGGGTCTGGCAGGATAGTCCCAGTGTTAGCAGCGGCCAGTCCGTGGGGGTCTGCAGCAACCTCAGTTCTTGCCTCCTCAGAAGAAAGAATTGCACCGACGGGCATAAGGCAGAAGGAGAGACTGAGGCAAATTTTAGAGCAGGAGTGAAAGTGTATTACAGAGTATTAGAGCAGGAACAAAAGGAAGTAAAGTACACTTGGAAGAGGGTCAAGTGGGCGACTTGAGAGATTCAAGTGCGCGTTTGACCTCTGACTTGGGGTTTTCTATGTTGGCGTGCTTCCGGAGCCTTGCATCCCTTCTCCCTAACTCTTCCCTGAGGATGGGCGGTCCGCATGCCCGAGGCCTGCCAGCTCTTGGGAGGGGTCGCGTGTGCAGTATGCTTACTGGATTGTGCACATGCTCACTTGAGGCATTTTTCCCTCACTGCTCGAGCATTCCTAGAGGAAGGTCAGATACCAGTTGAGCTCCGCCATTTTGCCTCCTAGTGTACTCGCTTGAACCCACTTGCCCTACTCCTGAGATCTTATCGGGAAGCTGCTGATCAGTTTCAGGTATTTCTCTCTATTGAGAGACTGCCTTTCTCTGGTGCGGGCTGCAACAATTGTTATTTTAGAGAGACAGGGTAACAGCCACCTGAACATCACCTGATGGTTGCCTGAGATTCCTGGTGGGGGTCGAGCGTCCTCTCCTGTGCTGCTCATGCCTGTCTACCTACTGTGACACCAGCAGTAGCCCTAGGACCAAGTAAAGCAGCTGAGATCACAGGTTTCTGTCACCATCACTTCCGTGTGCCCCTGCCTTCCAGGAGCATCACTAATCTAGGTCAACCTCCTCTGATGTAGGTAGGGGTAGAAGGGAGGCCCTTGCTGTGGGAAGGGACAGCAGGACCCCCAGGTCCTCAAGAGTCACCTTCCCTTTGGAGATCTGCCACAAGTGACTTTTTGCCACCTTTCCCTGGCCTCTGGGACATGGTACCCCTTAACACTCTGGTCAAGAGTGGGCTCAACTTACTTACTTCATCCACAAAGTTTCTCTGAGGCCAGGGCACAGGGCCCAAGAATCCAAGTGAGTCTACAGCCAGACCCTCATGATGGTAACTAGCATCACAGGAATCCGGATTTAGCAACAGGTCGGCTCTGGCCCAGAAGCGCCCTGTGTCATGGCACCCCCTGTAGGGCAGAGCCACAGCCCTGCCAGGCATGGCTAGCCTGTCTGTCTCTAGTGACCCCTCCTCCTGGTGGGGCTTGGGGTTTTGCACATCGGCACTGGCCATTTGACTTGTTGGAGGATTGCTGTCCCTCCTCACCCATCTAGTCCCCAGCCTCAGCCAGCCTTCCCTGCCTGCTGACTTTGAGTTGGCAAAGCACCCCCTTCCCTCTTTATGCCCTCACTATTCCTTGAGGCATGTTCCTCCTGACCTGAATCACTTCTTCCTTCCTCTCTTCAAGCCTGAAAAAGCTTATGGGACTCCCTAGTTCTGCCTGTTTTTCTCATACTCAAAAGGATTCTCTTGGCCGGGCGCGGTGGCTCACGCCTGTAATCCCAGCACTTTGGGAGGCCGAGGCGGGCGGATCACGAGGTCAAGAGATCGAGACCATCCTGGCTAACACGGTGAAACCCCATCTCTACTAAAAATACAAAAAATTAGCCAGGCGTGGTGGTGGGCACCTGTACTCCCAGCTACTCAGGAGGCTGAGGCAGGACAATGGTGTGAATCCGGGAGGCGGAGCTTGCAGTGAGCTGAGATGGTGCCACTGCACTCCAGCCTGGGCGACAGAGCGAGACTCCATCTCAAAAAAAAAAAAAAAACATTCTCTTGTTGGAAGATGGGATGGGGCCTCTGCACCCTGGTGACATCTGCGTCCTTCCTCCTGCTGTTGCAGGGTGCCTCGCTCTTTTCTTAGCCCCAGCAGGGCACAGGTCTTGGGAGACAGGGCAGGAGGGAGGTTTGCCTTGTTTTTCCTCTTTGTAGCAGACAAGAGCGCTGACAGTCTGAGAACCTTGTCTGCCAAGGGCTGCTAGAATTTATTGAAGACTGCAAAGACAGGGAGAAAGGAGGTAGCCTTCCCTGAGTCCAGGTTTCTCTTGCTGAGGCACTAATGAGGGAGTTTCCAGTCTCACTAGGAGTTTCATGCCTAGCTTCCTCTAAGGCACAGGATAGTCCCTAGGGTGCCACAGCCCTCTCTATAGCCGAAAATATGCTCCATGGAGAGCAAATTATGAAAAAATGAGCCACTGACAAAAAGCTGAGCAGATGCTCCCAGCTCTCAGCCTGTCCACAGTAAAGCAAAATAGACCCACCAGATGCCCTGCTCCCAATGGAGTTCAAGGGTTTGGAGTGCTACTTACCCTCCCTTTTTTCCTCTCTCCTTGACACAGACACACCATGCCCACCCCAGACCTGGATGCTTATGCTAGAGACACGGGAGCATGCACATGCTCCATGCCTCACTCATCGCTCCCTGTTCCCTCCACTGTACACACAGGGTATCAAACAGGAAAGCATTCAGGGAACCG
This sequence comes from Mandrillus leucophaeus, assembly GCF_000951045.1. Lineage (NCBI taxonomy): Eukaryota > Metazoa > Chordata > Mammalia > Primates > Cercopithecidae > Mandrillus > Mandrillus leucophaeus. The sequence goes on along the minus strand of NW_012103698.1, from coordinate 2,897,229 downwards.
TTCCCACAGCCTGAGCCGGCAGCAGGGGGAAGAACAACACGACCTCACTCTTCCTGCCCAAAATGAAACAGGAAAGCAGCTCCCAGGCCCTAGGGGGGTGCGGGAGGGGGAAACTGGGCTGGGACACGAAGGCAAGATGACGAGGCTCCCATGTGGGGGACAGGTAGGACACCCGCAGGCCTGCACGTCCACAACACCAGGCTGTGACGGGCTGCACTGGCTGCCAGACTCGCAGAGAAGAGCCCCGGAGAAGAGCTGACTGGCAAAGCTCACAGCTGCTCTGATGGGCTAGATGGGGAGCTGGAGAGCCCACCAAAAAAGCTGGCTTTCTGGGGAAAGTGGGGACCCGTGGGGAACTTGGTCTGCGCAGCTCCGACCTGCAGCTCATGCCAGGCTCCACCTTCAACAACATGCCAGAAGCTGGGCAGGCACTTGGGGTGTAAACAGGCCTCGGCGGAGGAAGCCCCTTCTCCCCAGGATTTCCTGAGAGTCCAGCCCCTTCTGATAGGTGAGGACCCAAGACTTTCCTGATCACTTGAGTGTCCTGGGATACAGAAGATCTCCTAGGCTTGGCAGAAAGGAGGCCAGATAATAGTTCTAGACTCACTTGTGAGGTGCCTTCCACAGGTTAGCAAATGCCCACCTTTAATTTGCATGGGTATTTCACCAGCGAATTCAGAGTTTAGTAGTTCCTTAACAGCCTGGAGCCAGTGCCCTGCCTGGAGAATCAATTTGACCCCACGGTGACCTGAGGACAGCTGCTTTTCCAGGGCCCCCAGCTGATAGAGTCAGGGAGGGGTTGTGCAGAGGGAGAAATGACTTTATTCTGCTTGCTCAGCCAGGGTCCCCACTCCGACCTCATGGCCAGGGTCAGTCTGGTCAGGAGGTAGGGAAAAAAGGACAGTGGCTCCCACCTCCCCAATCCCAGGCTAGAAAAGGCCACCAGACTAAACCAAGGTGGTGTGGATGCTCCATCTCTTGACTAGGACCCACAGAGCTCTCCGTAGGTCCCCTCGCCGCAGCTCTCCCAGCCTCTCCCCGTGGGTCCACAGGATCAGCAGCCCCAGCCCTCCGCCCCACGTGGCCTGCTGCATTCCGGGAAAGGGGTGGAAGTGATTCACTGGGGGAACTGTGACTGTCCCTTCCTCGGGCGGGGATGCGCCTGCGAGGTTCCAGTGGCCTTCCCTGGGCGGCTGCGCCGTCT
>NW_012103698.1:2886716-2894760 GCF_000951045.1 Mandrillus leucophaeus | reverse complement strand
TATTACAGAGTATTAGAGCAGGAACAAAAGGAAGTAAAGTACACTTGGAAGAGGGTCAAGTGGGCGACTTGAGAGATTCAAGTGCGCGTTTGACCTCTGACTTGGGGTTTTCTATGTTGGCGTGCTTCCGGAGCCTTGCATCCCTTCTCCCTAACTCTTCCCTGAGGATGGGCGGTCCGCATGCCCGAGGCCTGCCAGCTCTTGGGAGGGGTCGCGTGTGCAGTATGCTTACTGGATTGTGCACATGCTCACTTGAGGCATTTTTCCCTCACTGCTCGAGCATTCCTAGAGGAAGGTCAGATACCAGTTGAGCTCCGCCATTTTGCCTCCTAGTGTACTCGCTTGAACCCACTTGCCCTACTCCTGAGATCTTATCGGGAAGCTGCTGATCAGTTTCAGGTATTTCTCTCTATTGAGAGACTGCCTTTCTCTGGTGCGGGCTGCAACAATTGTTATTTTAGAGAGACAGGGTAACAGCCACCTGAACATCACCTGATGGTTGCCTGAGATTCCTGGTGGGGGTCGAGCGTCCTCTCCTGTGCTGCTCATGCCTGTCTACCTACTGTGACACCAGCAGTAGCCCTAGGACCAAGTAAAGCAGCTGAGATCACAGGTTTCTGTCACCATCACTTCCGTGTGCCCCTGCCTTCCAGGAGCATCACTAATCTAGGTCAACCTCCTCTGATGTAGGTAGGGGTAGAAGGGAGGCCCTTGCTGTGGGAAGGGACAGCAGGACCCCCAGGTCCTCAAGAGTCACCTTCCCTTTGGAGATCTGCCACAAGTGACTTTTTGCCACCTTTCCCTGGCCTCTGGGACATGGTACCCCTTAACACTCTGGTCAAGAGTGGGCTCAACTTACTTACTTCATCCACAAAGTTTCTCTGAGGCCAGGGCACAGGGCCCAAGAATCCAAGTGAGTCTACAGCCAGACCCTCATGATGGTAACTAGCATCACAGGAATCCGGATTTAGCAACAGGTCGGCTCTGGCCCAGAAGCGCCCTGTGTCATGGCACCCCCTGTAGGGCAGAGCCACAGCCCTGCCAGGCATGGCTAGCCTGTCTGTCTCTAGTGACCCCTCCTCCTGGTGGGGCTTGGGGTTTTGCACATCGGCACTGGCCATTTGACTTGTTGGAGGATTGCTGTCCCTTTCCCACAGTGGCAGGTGTTGGGGCAAGGCTCATGGTACTAAGCCCAGTCTGTTCAGTTTCACTCCTCTACCAGCAACTCCCTTCCTCAGCGCTTCCTCTTCTGTCTCTGGTAGAAGAGATCTGAAAGGTCCTGGACATTCTCCATTCTATTAGCAGTGGGCCCTGGGGAAGAAGGAATCCCAGCTGCTCTCCTTCATTGAAAGGGCTTCACTGCCTTGGCTCCCTGTGGGCCACAGAATGTACAGCACCAGCCAGGCCCCTTGTGAGCACCCTGACTTCTCCACATGGCCGGTTTTCTGAGGCTTCTCTTCTAGAGCCAGGTCCCACCACACCACAGCATTTCCATGAGATCTGAGGCTCACCCCAACCCTGTGGATCTTTGCAGCCCTGGCACCCCACTGAAATGCTCCGCACTACAGCTTCTCCTCAGCCCTGCAACTGGTTGCTTCCTGTCCCCACAAATTGTACTTTTCTCTCTCCTTGGAATTGGGAGCACCACCCACCAGTCCTCTATTGGAACCCCAGCTTCTTTCCTTCCAGGTAGATGAGGACTGAGCTCTGGATAACTGGAACACCAGCCACCCCACAGGTGCCCGGTCAGCCGGACCTCTCCACCTCCTTGGAGGCTAGAAAATGGGCAGGAAGCCAGGTTTTTCCACCATCCCAGGCACCCTTTTGCCAGGATATGAGTGAATCTCTACAGTCCCTGCTTTTGTGGACCAAGGGCCAAGCAGCCTTCCCCCCTCGGCCATGGGTTTGGTTGGCACACCCTTCAGAACAGCTGCCTGGGACTATCTCTCCCTCTTCTGAGGCGGACTGTATGCAGGGATCCTCTACTTCATCTGCCCCTCCTTTGGCCAGAATGTCGGTGGGACCTAGGTCCTCTTTGCACAAGACCTAAAGACCTGCGGACACACTTACCTTTCAGAGGTCCGTGGGAGGTTATGGTTCCTCATAGATGCTGGATTATTTACTAATTTATTTATTTTAGTACCTTCACTCCATGCATACACAGAAAATCTCTCTTGGCTCAAGCAACTGTTTGTTCTGTCAATAGGATGTTTGTTCTGCTAATAGTGTGCTTGGGTGAGACCATTACCCATTCTGTCTTTTAGAAACATGCCTTGGCTGGGCACGATGGCTCACACCTATAATCCCAGCACTTTGGGAGGCCAAGGCAGATGGATCGCTTGAGCCCAGGAGTTCAAGACCAGCCTGGGTAACATGGGGAGACCCCGTCTCTACAAAAATGCAAAACAATTAGCCGGGTGTTGTGGGATGCACCTGTAGTCCCAGCTACTCGGTAGGCTGAGGTGAGAGGAGTGCTTGAGCCTGGGTGGCGGAGGCTGCAGTGAGCTGAGATTGTGCCATTGCACTCCAGCCTGGGTGACAGAGCTAGATCCTGTCTCAAAAACAAACAAAAAAATTAGCTGGGCATGGTGGTGCATACCTGCAGGTCTCAGCCACTTGGGAGGCTGAAGTGGGAGGATCAGTTGAACCCAGGAGGTCAAGGCGCAGTGAGCCATGATCATGCCACTACACTCCGACCTGGAGGACAGAGTGAGACCCTGTCTCGAACAAACAAAAAACACGGCCAGTGCAGTGGCTCACACCTGTAATCCCATCACTTTGGGAGGCCAAGGTGGACGGATCGCTTGAACTCAGGAGTTTGAGACCAGCCTGGGAAACATGGCAAAACAACAACAGCAACAAAAAATTAGCTGGACAGTGGCAGGTGCCTGTAGTCCCAGCTACTCAGGAGGCTGAGATGGGAGAATCACTTGAGCCTGGGAGGTCGAGGCTGCAGTGAGCCGAGATTGAGACACTTCACTTGCCTGGATGACACAGCGAGACCCTGTCTCAAAAAAAACACCCCACATTCCTTTGGCACCCTACTTGCCAGAACAGTCTGTGAATTGCATGGCAAGGATGGAGAGTGAGATAGCTGGAGATGTCCTCTACTGATCCTAAAATGCTTACCTTGATCAATTCCTCCTGACCCACTTCGTTCTTCTGCGCTATTTCAGAATGAGAGGTTCACTATGGCTCTGCCCTGGATGAAATGGAAAGTGAAATTGTCTGAAGTAAAGACAATAAGAAGTCAACATTTGTTGAGTGTTTCTGTGTGACAGGTACTGCCTACGGTATTATTTCTTTCAATCCTTTTCAGGCCCTGCAAGGTCAATGCTATTACTTATTCCCTCTTTACAGTTGAGAAAACCAAGAACTAAAGACACCATGCCTAGCGTCACTCAGCTGGTACATGGTGGAACTGAGCTCAAATATGAGCAAGCTGAACTTAGAGGCAGTGTCTGGGAAAGCTTTTCCTTTCTTCTTCTTCTTTTTTTTTTTGTTATGCTCACAGAGAGGCCACATTTTTAAAACTGACAACTGAATCTCTACATACATACAGTTTTGCCCACATTATAAGTGGCTCAACAATCATATCAATGATGCAGACTCATGAAAGTTTACATAAAACTGCTGCTCTAGGTTTTGGTGCATTTTCTCTCTCTCTCTCTCTCTCTCTTTTTTTTATTTTTTTTTTTTGAGATGGAGTTTCGCTCTGCTGCCCAGGCTGGAGTGCAATGGCACGATCTCGGCTCACTGCAACTTCCGCCTCCCAGGTTCAAGTGATTCTTCTGCCTAGGCCTCCTGAGTAGCTAGCTGGGATTACAGGTGCCTGCCACCATGCCCAGCTAATTTTTGTATTTTTAGTAGAGACGGGATTTCAACATATTGGCCAGGCTGGTCTCAAACTCCTGACCTCAGTGATCGGCCTGCCTCGGCCTCCCAAAGTGCTGGGATTACAGGCGTGAGCCACCACACCCAGCGGTTTTGGTGCATTTTTGTGCCAGCTACTTTAGTAGGTAAAACAAACATAATGAACTCAGCTACTTGAATCCATGAGAACCAGCTTTCAAAAAAGCATGCGGAAAGTGTATGCATAGTGGGTTTTAAGAAAAGGCCCCATGTTCTCTTTCACAATTAGGACCACATTCCAAAAGCATAATTCTAGGTTGCTACAGTGTCTTCTCTGCTACAAACCATTGTTTCAAAGGTTAAAGAAACAAGAAGGTAATTCACATAAAAGTGTTTTAAAATATTTTTCCTATTCAAAATAAAACAAAAATATATGATCTTCATAAAATTTTACTTATATGTATATGTATATGTATGTATATATACATATGTGCGTGCGTGTGTGTGTGTATGTGTATATCTATATGTGTGTGTGTATATATATTATTTATTTATTTATTTTGAGATGGAGTCTCACTCTGTTGTCCAGGCCGGAGTGCAGTAGAGTGATCTCAGCTCATTGCAGTCTGCACCTCCCGGGTTCAAGCAATTCTTGTGTCTCAGCCTCTTCAGTAGCTGGGATTACAGGTGTGCGCCACCACACCTAGCTAATTTTTGTTTTTCTGTATTTTTAGTAGAGACAGGGTTTCACCATGTTGGCCAGGCTGGTCTCAAACTCCTGGCCTCAAGTGATCACCTGCCTCGGCCTCCCAAAGTGCTGGGATGACAGGTGTGAGCCACCGCGCCCAGCTGATCTCCATAAAATTATAAACAGATTATATCAAAATGTTGACCAGACAAGCCAGACCATTTGCCTTCACTGATTGCCTTGGAGGGCAGAGCACATGTGTCATCTACAAGGAAGGGGAGATGGGGGTAGAGTTCCCGCTCTCCCCACGCCTGTGGAGTAGGGGCAGACAGGAGCCCTTTGGCTTCCCTGGGGTTTTGCTTCCTTGTGTACAGAATTGAGGGAGGTGGGCTAGATGGCTTTTAAGAGACCCCTCAACTGAAAGTCAGCTTGAGATCCCTTCTTTGAGCAGACATATAGGGTGGCCAAAGAAATGGATTAAAAAACAGATGGATGAAGTCTTTCTCACCTTTTGATACCATCACTCAGAAGTATTCTGTATTATAGTTCAAGGAAATCTTTGCCTGGTACTATTAAAGGGTACGCAATGAGGCATCTGACAATGACATTTTTTATAAAAAAGAAAAAACAACAAAAAGCAAGTTTTGATAAAAATGTAAACAGGCTATGCTAAGTTTGGGTGGAAAAACAATGCACCACCATGTTACTACCAGCAGTCAGGACGTCCTGTCTCTGAATTGTAGGAGCCCCCAGTCTGGTTGGGAGAAATGCTGAGGGAGGTGCATGTTCAGGCCATCCAACAGAGACCTGATGAGTGCACATTGCTCAGGATATGGAGAAACAGGGGCCCAGGAAGACAATTTTAATGAAACTGGTTCAAAACAAAGGATGCAAGAGAGTCAAATGATCCAAAGAGAGTGATGGCTTCTCATTTTCTGTCCCTTACAGAGACTACAAATATCATTTCTTCTGGAATCTAATACATTTCCAAAATGCATCAATTATATTTTCCTCACGAGGCAGGCACACATTAAGCATGTGACAGTCATATGAATTATTTGTGAGCCCCAGGGCTTCCAGGAGCTTTCTTGGAGCTTATGGTCAGAGGCGTCCTGAGATTTCAAATAGTAAAGCTTTCTCCATGGCCACATGTTCCTTTGATGTTTGGGTTATTGAACACAAACTCACTGGATAATTTGTCTTCAGCATAGACTATTTCTGTTCCTAAAAGTGTTCGTTGTGCTTTCTTTTTGATTAACACTCTGACTCCATCTTGAATAACTTCTTCATTGAAATCTCCTTTGTCTTCGTTTATTCTAGAATATAAGAAAGGTCATTACAGGCCCTGGTTCAGACACCAACTTTTACACCTAATGCTCAGGCTTATCTTGAAGAAGTTATTTTATCTTGTTTACTGCGGAAGGTGTCAGACTGCGGGTGGCCCTCGTGGGCTGCAGCTTCCTGTTGCTCACAGCCCGGACAGTCCTCCGGACTAAGGAAGCCAACGTCTTTGTCATCCGGGTACCCAGGTGCTTCAGGCCTGAGCTCGGCGGCCTCAGCCTCTTCTTTGGACATAGCAGGCCCATTGATGCCACCAGTTCTGGCACACGGCGCACTCAGGCCTCTGGGAAGGTCTTTCATCCTTCAGGAATCAGTAGCATTGTAAGGCAACTTCATCCTTTAGCGTATAAATTAGCATCATTCCCTAGCTCCTAAAACAGCCTTCCCTTGTTTCAGATAAACATGCTGACTAACACCAGGAGGTGATGCCAATCTCTGGTAAGAGAAGACAGAAGGAACAGATCCTCAGGAGATGAGCGGTAGCCACCCGGAGGGGAACAATAAGGAAACAGTTAATTTGGGAAATATCTAAAAAAGGAAACCACCACGTGCACACCACGTGCACATCACGTGCCACTCTGCAAGGTGGAGGTGATGCCTGGGCCCATAGCCTCTCATGAGCTGGCACCTCTGTGGGCATGACCACAGAGCAGCCCCCTCCTGGGGGGCGTTAGAAGGAAAGACGGGAAGGGTTTGCTGTTGAAGTTACAGAGAGGAACCAGCTAAGCGAGTGGTTTGCTGCCTGGGACTGTCCCGCGGGGAGGAAAAGACACAGATGTTGTTGGCAAGGATAAGCAAGGAATGGGGACAGCCAAGACATGTTCCCAGGAAGGTGTTGCAGATCCCCTGGGCCAACTTCTGTGGAGATTCCTATTTTGAGGGTCGAGGTTGAACTTGTGTTATGTGGGACATGGGATATAGCCCTGGCCTTTTCCAAGCAACAGCCTCACTTATTCTACCTATATTTGTGGAGAATCTTCCGCGTGCCTGACTTGTGTTGGTTCTCTTGGGCCCTCAGCGATGAACCATGCTCTCGGGAAGCGCTCAGGTGAGTGACAGGCAGGACACAAATGATTCCCAGCCAGGAGGCTCTGGAGCTGGCCCAGCTGCCTTCAGACCCAGGCTCCACTACTTTCTGGTACGTCACCAACAGGGCTTACCTAGCTTTCCTGCATGCTCATCTGTGAAATGATATTTACCTCACAAAGTAGTGAAGAAACGTGTAATTAGAATGGATGATGTAAAGGCGTTTAGCAATTGCCTGGCACATGGTATGCACGTAATAAATGAGTGTTTCTGTTGTAAGCACAAGTTGGAAGGGGCAGATCAGTAAACTGCAGTGGCGTAAAGTGTTGTGGGAACATAGAGGAGGGAATGTCTGACTCTGCCAGGAGCAAGATCAGGTTATTGAAGACATTGCCAAATGAATTATGAAACACTGGGACTTTGGTCAGGGTGGGAGGAGGTCTGAGAACGGGCATCATGAGAATGTTCCCTAAATGTTTCAGGTATGCTATCTATCCCTCCCCCACCAGAAAACCACTAATGACTCTATAAAAGTAACTTTTTTTTTTTTTTTTTTATAGACAGGATCTTGCTCTGTTGCCCAGGTTGGAGAGCAGTGGCACAATCACAGCTCACTGCAGCCTTGACCTCCTGGGCTCAAGCAGCCCTCCTGCCTCAGCCTCCTGAGCAGCTGGGACCACAGGTGCATGTCGCTAAGCTGGGCTAATTTTTAAATATGTTTTGTAGAGATGAGGTTTCATTATGTTTTCCAGGTTGGTCTCAAACTCCTGAGCTCAAGCGATCTTCCTGCTTGGCCTCCCAAAGTGCTGGGATTATAGGTGTGAACCACCACGCCCAGCAAAAATTAACTTATTATTATTTAAACATTACTTTCCATAAAACTTGGAAAACAAAGGAGAGAACTGCTCACAATCCCAACACACTGGTATTTGCTGCCTCCCTATCTTTATTGTTACTGTTTTTAACAATAGTACATATGAAAATTTATATTTTGCATTTTTGCCTTAATATGCACTCATACACATTTGTACTACATTGTTTGTTTTTTTCCTGAGACGAAGTCTTGCTCTGTTGCCCAGGCTGGACTGCAATGGTGCAATCTTGGCTCACTGCAACCTCTGCCTCCTGGGTTGAAGC
>NW_012103698.1:2868854-2885564 GCF_000951045.1 Mandrillus leucophaeus | reverse complement strand
TTTTTTTTTTTTTTTTTTCCTGGTTGGAAAAGTAATTCATGCTCCTTGTAAAAATCCAGACTTTTGGCAGGGCGCGGTGGCTCACACCTGTAATCGGATCACGAGGTCAGGAGATCGAGACCATCCTGGGTAACACAGTGAAACCCCATCTCTACTAAAAATACAAAAACTTAGCTGGGCATGTTGGTGGACCCCTGTAGTCCTAGCTACTCGGGAGGCTGAGGCAGGAGAATGGTGTGAACCGGAGAGGCAGAGCTTGCAGTGAGCTGAGATTGGGCCACTGCACTCCAGCCTGGGCAACAGAGTGAGACTCCATCTCAAAGGAAAAAAAAAATCCAGACTTTTTCATTAATGTTTAAGTTTGATACTGAAAGTCCTCCTCTGGTGCCAGCCTCTGCTAACAGTTTAGATATATTCTTCCAGATTATTTCTTACACGAATACTTTTTGTTTTAAAGAAATAGCTTCGTACTATACACACTGCTGTGCAACTTTCCCACTTACGTCTGCGACACCTTGGGAATGAATATGTGAAGTGTGCAGATCACGTTTAGTTTAAATATTGAATTAGAATCGAATGAGAAGCCATGTTGCACATTTCCCCTGCCAGCCATCTCCTGGCCAGTTCGGAGAGAAGGCCTTCAGCTGTCTCTGTTTCCCTTTTACAGTCAGCGACATCCCCAGAGGGCAGTCCCTTGCTGCTGTTTAGGGGGTCAACCCCAGTAGGCCTGTGGACTCGGCTGGGAGGCTAGAAGCCAAGGGCGAAGACCAGTAGCTGGCCATAGCCTTGTGAGGACCTCACTGGGCCCTCCTTGCCCGCTGCTCCTGGGACCTTGTGCCTAAGGATTAATCATTGCTGCAAAATCTCACATCCAGGAAGAACTAAACCCATCGCCTTGGGGGCAAGACTAGGCTGGCTTTTGCACCTTTATACACTTTATAGCCCAAGTGACTGCCGGCCCATCCAAGTGCTCTAATAGGCTCTTCCTCGAGCCTACCTGGGCTCAAGGGGTCCCACACCTGGTCAGGGGCGTAGCCCTCATGTGAGGTCTGTAAGTTTCAGGTGCCTGGCCTACCTAACTCAGTCCCGCAGTCTCTGCAGAACCCCCTGCCGCCCCCCGCGACCCAGTTTCTCCGTTTGCTCACACTGGCCAACGGCGTGAGGCACCTGAGTGGAATGCGGACGGTGCCTCCGACAGCTTTCCCGCAGTGCATGATCTCAGGAGGGGCCCCAAAGACGGAATTTTACGACGCCCAGAGCGCTCCTTCTGGACGTGCCCTGGACTCGACTTGGGACTGAGTCTGTGCCACCTAGATTGGCAGGGACTCGGCCAGGTGCACGAGCGGCAAGGCTGGTCAGACACCGCCTGGGACTCGCTCGCCGTACCTCCAAGGGGCCCAGGCCATGAGGGGGCGGTTGGGGAGACTCCCGGTGCCCGCCCTGTGCCCGGTGGGTTCCCCCTGCCCGCCGCCTGACGCAATCCGAGGCGCCCTTGCTGCATGCCGGCGCTAGAGAAACCTCCCCTGCCGTTGCATCACTCCTGCCAGGTTTGCCACAGAGGTGGAGCCGAACCAATCAGCGGGCGCGCTGGGCCCGGGGCGGGGTTAAGTGAGAAGCACAATCCGAAGTTGATTGGCCAAAAGGGGATTTGCCCCGCCCCAATCACCGCGGCAGCTGGCCGTGGTGGGCGTGGTCTCCCGGCAAGAGGGTTTAAAGGGCGCCTCCATGGGGGGCGCTCAGCTGGAGCGACCGAGCGGTGCCAGGCCAGGTGTGTGCGTCCGTCGGTCTTTCCGTGCCCACGCCGGAGACCAGCCCCGGAGGCCGCCTGGGCCTATCCCTGTGCCCGGCACCATGAAGCAGGAGTCTGCAGCCTCGAACACCCCGCCCGCCTCGCAGTCCCCTACACCGTCCGCTCAATTCCCCCGAAACGACGGCGACCCTCAAGCTCTGTGGATTTTCGGGTACGGCTCCCTGGTGTGGAGGCCCGATTTCGCCTACAGCGACAGCCGTGTGGGCTTCGTGCGCGGTTACAGCCGCCGTTTCTGGCAGGGAGACACCTTCCATCGGGGCAGCGACAAGATGGTGAGCATCCATCCGTGCCCAGGGGAGTGAGGGGGTTGGGGGCGGGATACTGGGCGCCAGTGCCCTGGAATGTCCGGGGCTTTCTGGGCTAATAGAAAGAAATGTGTAAACCTGTGTCTGGGGTTTGTGGCTTTTTTAAATGTATGTGTCCAGTGCATCACTGTGATGGCTGAAGTCTGTGAACCTGTGGATCCCTGTATTGATCACCAGTTGGGACCACTGACATCTGTCTTACTGTTTCTCCTACATCCGTGCATCACTCCCCCACCTTCCCCTGCATGAATGGGACTCTGAGCGTGCAGAGCAGGGCACTCTGAGGCGCAGGCCAGCGGGATTGATAAAGGTTTCCTTGCTGATGGCAGAGCTGATTTCTAACTTGTCTGTTTCAAAATCTTTCTTCCCTCCCTAGCCTGGCCGTGTGGTGACGCTCCTTGAAGACCATGAGGTAAGTGCCTGAATCATGAAGGGGACCCTGGCCCAGGGTGAAGGGGGACCGGCAGATACAGCTCATAGGCTCTTGGCTGCAGGCTAGCTCTGTGTGATGCTTCTCTGGCAGAGTAGAAACGTGTTCTAGCTCAGTGCTTCTCACCGAATCACATGAGGATCTTGTTAGAATGCAGATCTTAGTTCAGTAGCATGACAGTGGGTCCTGGGACACAGCATTCCTAACAAGCTTACAGGCGATGCCACCGCATCCTGGACCATGCTTTGAGGAGGAATCCTGTCTTCCCTGGTACTAGACCACTTTGCCAACTGTTTTTTGTTGTTGTTGTTTTCTTTTGTTTATCTGTTTGTTTTTGAGACAGAGTCTCGCTCTGTTGCCCAGGCTGGAGTGCAGTGATATGATCTTGGCTCACTGCAACCTCTGCCTTCCAGGTTCAAACGATTCTCCCACTTTAGCCTCCTGAGTAGCCGGGATTACAGGCATGCACCACCACACTCAGCTAGTTTTTGTATTTTTAGTAGAGACAGAGTTTCACCATATTGGCCAGACTGGTCTGGAACTCCTGACCTCAAGTGATCTGCCCACCTCAGCCTCCCAAAGTGCTGGGATTACAGGCGTGAGCTACTGCATCTGGCCTCAACTATTTTTTTTTTTTCTTTTTTTTTAAAGACAGAGTCTTGCTCTTGTCACCCAGGCTGAAGTCACTGCAACCTCCACCTCCCGGGTTCAAATGATACTACTGCCTCACCCTCCCAAGTAGCTGGGATTACAGGTGTGCACCACCATGCCTGGCTAATTTTTGTATTTTTAGTAGAGATGGAGTTTCACCATGTTGGCCAGGCTGGTCTCGACCACCTGACCTGAAGTGATCCACCTGCCTTGGCCTCCCAAAGTGTTGGGATTATAAACATGAGCCACCGCACCTGGCCTTTCAACTGTTCTTAAGAAAGAGGGAACAATGGCTTGAGGACTGCCACCAGGTGGCTCATCAGCCTACCACAGCCTCCCTTATAGAGCATAGTCCTGGGTGGGGGTGGCATGCTAGCATAGGAGAGGGAGCAGCAAGGAGCTGTCATAACTGACCTTGGGTGTCCTTATTTCTTCCCAGGGCTGCACTTGGGGCGTGGCATATCAAGTGCAAGGGGAGCAGGTAAGCGAAGCCCTGAAGTACCTAAATGTGCGAGAGGCAGTGCTTGGTGGCTACGATACCAAGGAGGTCACCTTCTATCCCCAAGATGCTCCTGACCAGCCACTGAAGGCATTGGCCTATGTGGCCACCCCACAGAACCCTGGCTACCTGGGCCCTGCGCCTGAAGAGGCCATCGCCACGCAGATCCTGGCCTGCCGGGGCTTTTCCGGCCACAACCTTGAATACTTGCTGCGTCTGGCAGACTTCATGCAGCTCTGTGGGCCTCAGGCGCAGGATGAGCACCTGGCAGCCATCGTGGACGCTGTGGGCACCATGTTGCCCTGCTTCTGCCCCACTGAGCAGGCTCTGGCACTGGTGTGAGGGGCTGAGCCCCTGCGGGGAATGCCCATGTGGACATCAAGGCCAGACCCCCACTCCAGTGCACAAGACAGACTTGCGACCGCTTGAGCCCACTGAGCAGACATGGTGGGTGGCTGGAGGCTTCTCTTTCTCAGCCCCTGCCAGTCTGCCAGCCTCCAGCTCTCCTGCTTTAAACTTACTACTTGAAACTTTATTTATTGCACCATGTTGGTGTGGTGGGCAGGCGGAGGACCTGCCCTGGACACAGGGGGCCCTGCTGAGCAGTGGCCTCATCCTGGAACTTGACCAGATTCCCCCAAGTGCTGCTGCTAACCCCACACCACCCAGGCCTCCACCTCCCCATGGAGTCTCCAAGAGGCTCGATCCTCTGCTCACTCAGCCCAGCCATCCATAGCCCTGGGAATTCCACCTGCCAAGGATCCCAGCAGGCTGGACGAGGGATAGTAGGGCATGAAGAGAAGGAGCTCTGCAAGGACTGAGGCCCCGGCCAGCCCTTCTCTCCACTGGTTCCCCAGGGCAGAGCTGGAGCTGATGCCTGGACACAGCTGCTGAGCCTGGCCTGGGCCTCTTACTCATCTGGTGGTTTCCTTGTCCCTCTATCTGTCTATCTACTTGTCTGGGCCACTCCTGCCTGTGTGTTGGTCTATTCCTGGGAAGCTCATCACTACTGGCCCTGACAGCTTCCCAGTCTGTCCCATACTGTTATCCATAAAACTATCTCTTTATCTGTGCTGGGCTGGAATGTGGTTCTTTCTCAGGTGGGGGTTTGGGGCAAGCGAGGTGGTGATGCCCTGGAAGGCTCCTAAGAAGGGAAAGGGCTCCCTCTTCCTCTTCTTCCCTCTCTCCCAGGGAGGGGCAGCTGGGCAGGCAGAATTAGCAGGTGACATCACTCTCACGGGTACAGTTCATGCCTTACACATGCAAATAGTGCCCCCTGAGTTGTGCAGAATTCAGCTCATGCTCTACTTGGCAGCGCTGTGAGCAGTGTCCTTGCCACCGACCTGGACTCTGTCTCATCCTGCCCAGCTGCCCCAAGGAGCCTGGCAGACTTGGAGCTCAGACCAGCTCTTCCTCCAGCTGCAGGGCCAGCGGCTGCCTCTTCCTAACAGCTGGGCCAGAACCCTGGGGTCCTGCCAAAGGAGCCTGTAGGTTAGGGTAGGGTGATGACAACTTCTGAGGCAAGGCTGACGGCAGGGGCCTGTAGCCTGGAGGACCTGGTGTCTCTTTTGCTCTCAGAGTCTGAGTGCTCACTGTTGCCTCCGGGATGTGGCGTTGCCTGTGCCTTCCGCATTGCCATCCCCTGCCCCGGCTCACCCACACTGGACTGTGGGCCCCAACTTTGCCCTCTGCCTGTCCCCAGATGTTCTTGTCTAGCTCTTGGGGACAGATCACAGCTCCGGGATCTCAGCCTGGTCCTGAGCTTCTCATCAGGAGTGGCCTCTTAGTGCTACTCAACTGCTGGACTTGCAGAATGGGGCAGAGCCAAAATGACAGGCTTTAGCAGTAGAATAGCTTGAGGTCAAGGGCTGGGCATGGTGGCTCATACCTGTAATCCCAGCACTTTGGGAGGCCAAGGTGGGAGAATCACTTGAGCCCAGGAATTCGAGACCAGCCTGGACAACACAGTGAGACCCCATCTCTATAAAAAATACAAAGGAAATTAAAAAAAAAAAAAGTGCCTTGAGAGTCCAACCCAGCCTCCTCCTCATTGCCCAGTCACCTCGGGAAAAGCTTTCAGCCCTCTTGGCATGAGTTCAGTCTCTGTGAGGGGATGATGTATGGGGCAGGCTGGGTAGTATGTGTAGCTGCTGTTCTTGCGGCCGGTGTCCTGGATTGGTCTTGGTGTCCCTGGCAGGGTCAACTCCGATCAAATTGGGCAGCCGTTGTGACTGGGGAGGTGCCATGCCTGGGCCGTGTGCTCCTGTCTTGGCGGCGTTGTGTCTTGGCCATTGATAGGAAAAGTGTGGAGTCCAGCCAGGTTCTTCTGGGAGCCTGGTGAGGGCAACACAAAAGGAGGAGGCAGCAGGTGGCAGGGAGCCCTGGACAGCTGCCTCCTGTGCTTCCTGGGCCTCTTGCCAGCCAGCCAGGGCAGAGCCCTGCTCTACCCTGGGAGTTGATGGTGGGGAGGGCTGCTTGCCAGCTGCACGTAGGGGGCTTGCATCCATCAAGCCGTTCAATCAGCAAGTATTTCCTTAAGCTCCCGCTGTGTACCACGCACCATTCCAGGCTCTGGGGATACAGCGGTAAAGAACTCCTCCTCCTGAAGGAACTTGGAGTCTAGAAACTGATGGTGACCATTCAGCGTGGAATAGGAGGAGAAAAGGGCCTTGCGCACCCAGAAAGGGCTTCTGATGTGAGCAGGGCGGTCAGGGCAGGCCGCCTTGGCTTCCTGGGAGAGGGAACCTGAGAAGGGGCCTCTCAGGAACAGAGAGTAAGGGAACAGCACGTGCCTGAGGGGAGGCAAGCTCAGACCAGCGGGAACAGAGTGGCTCGGACAGGAGACACGGGCCAGACAGGTGGCAGGACTGCCGGCCTGGTGATCTGTGCTGTGCCATGCTGCGGGGTCGCATTCCTCCTGGGCCAGTGGGGGCCTCTGGTGGATTCTGAGCAGGGCAGAGATGTGCTTAAGAGAGAACACTGGCTGAAGTCACATTGGAGGAGAGAGGCCAGAGGGAGGTGAAGGGTGCCCAAGCCGAGGCATGCCAATGCGAATGGACAGGGGAAGGATTGCAGAATCGTTTAGGGGTGAGGTTGACAGCATTTGGTGGCTGGTTCGATAAGCAGAGTGAAGGGAGGGTAGGGACAGTAGGGCTGGGGCTCCTGGGGCAGTGTCAGATCTGGAAAGGGTTGGGGGAAATAGCCTTGCGTTTAAGTTAGGGGTGCCTGTGCGGGGAGGAGGGACTTCCACGGGGATGTTCAGGGCAGCCGGATATATTGGTGTGGGAGTCAGGAGAGAAAGCTGGGCTGGAGTTAGAGACTTGGGAACCACACATGTGGAGACAGGGCTTAAACCTCTGGTAGGGGGAGGAGAGAACAGGGCCGGGCCAGGCCCTGAGGACCCCAGCCCGGGTGGTCTGAGCAAAGCAAGAAGAGGTGTCAGGAACAAGTGCTGGAGAGGTAGCCGGAGAACCAGGAAAAGGCAGTGTGCGGAGAGCCAGGGTGGAAGGTGTCTCTCGGAGGCGCACGACGTGGTCACGCTGCCAAGATGTCAAGGGAAAGGAGGACGGAAGAGTGTCCACTGGATGAAATGCCAGGGGGGTCCCTTGTGGCTTCAGTGAGAGCAATTTCAGGAACAGTATGGGAAGCCACAGGGCAGGGCCGAGGAGCCAGTGGGAGGGGAAGCAGCTTTCAGGAAACATGGTTGCTAAGAAGAGAGAGAAACAGGGATAACTGAGGAAACGGTAGGTGCAGGGCTCTCAGGACCCCTTCACAAATGAAAAATTGTGGAGGACCCCAAGAGCTTTTGTTTATGTGGGATATAGTTATTAACATTTACTGTAGTAGTGTGGTGGCTCACGCCTGTAATCCCAGCACTTTGGGAGGCCAAAGGCAGGCAGATCACTTGAGGTCAGGAGTTCAAGATCAGCCTGAACAACATGGTGAAACCCCGTCTCTACTAAAAAATACAAAAGTAAGCCAGGGGTGGTGGTGGGCACCTGTAGTACCAGCTACTTGGGAGACTGAGGCAGGGGAATCACTTGAACCTGGGAGGCGGAGGTTACAGTGAGCCAAGATCGTGCCACTGCACTCCAGCCTGGGCAACAGAGCAAGACTCCATCTAAAAAAAAAAAAAGTTTTCTGATTGTTTCTTTTCCTCTTTAGTTGGGAGAGACTTGAGCAGGGTGATGTTTGGGTGCCCAACCTTAGGCCTCAGCATTAGGGAATTTCAGAGTTAGCAGGGGCTACAGAATCATCCCATCCGTGCCTCTAGGACATCCTCCTGGAGAGCCAGGAGTCGCTGGGAAGGATCAGCCCATTCATTGCTTTTTATTGAGCCTACAACAGCCCAGGCCCCTTGGCCTCCCACTGCTGTGGGCAGCAGACAAACACAACCACTCTTGCACCTGGCCTGGGAAGGGTAACGGGAGCTCAGGGACGGGCAAGGCTGGCTGGCTCTGGGGGCCTCAGAGAAGCAGTAGAAATCCAGCAGGTAGAAGGGGCATTCCGGCAAAGGAGAAAGGGCCACGCTGAGTGGCTGATGCTCTGGGGCACTGGGGAGGAGGCAGGAAGCTGCTCTGGGGTCGGATGGTAGAGGAAGTGTTAGAGGACAAATGTAGAGGACATTCTCTTGTAGGGAAGTTGACTTCTGTAGTGATGTTTATGTTTTTTTCACGTTTTCCTTCCCACCGAAGGGTCTCTTGTTTGTTTTGTTCTTTTTCTTTGTTTTGTCTGCTTTAAGGTAGACTCGTGTGTTGTTCAGGCCCGGAGGCTTGTGCTTGTAGCCAGAGAAAGATGGGTTGCCGTGCACAAGACGTGGCGGGAGGCTGCTGAGATGTTCCAGGCAGGTGCTGGTGAGGCCTGGAGGAAAGGCAGGAGCTGGGACGGTGGTGGATCTGCCTCCTGGCAGCCCGCTGGAAATTGAAGCAAGCAGGAGGGAGGAGATTGAGGATCCCAGGATTTTGCCAAGAGGGTGGGGTCTCTCATCAGCAGGGAACAGGGACCGTGCAGGAGGATGTGGCCCTCGTGTACCTTTCTAGGGCTGGTGGGGGTCTCTCCAGGTTGTCCCCCACTGGGCTACAGGAAGGACCGCATTCCTCTGAGGGCTGTCATGCCCTTGAAGAAGGAAATGTTAGTTGGAGAAGCAGAAGGTGTGGGAAGAAGGACCACAAATGGGTGAGACTCTCCCGTTCCCCAGGCCTGGATCTGAAGAGGTGTCGGATGCTCCAGGGCCAAGGCCAGGAGAGGGGAGGCAGTGATCACAGGGCGTGTCCCAGATGGCCGGAGTGTGAGCAGAGGGCCCCGCCGCTCCGTGAGGGTAGGGCGACCGTGGATCCCGGCATGGCCAGGTCAGCCCTAGTTTATTCTGTTGTTCTGCAGTAATTATGACTTTGACTCTCAAAAGTGTCCCAGTTTGGACACTAAATTACATGGTGGCTGTAGAGAACTGGGACACAGCAGGGTCACTTTATTAATGGAGCTGGTGGCTGTTAGACGGGCTTGGCCAAAGCCTGCAGGAGCCTGTCCTCTACCCTTCACCGCCAGCCCAGCGACTGGGGCCCCGCTCAGGGCACAAAGCCCGGGGTGGTGGCCAGGGAGGACCGCTGTCCTCTATCCTTCCTCTTGCTGCCTGTGGAGAGTCCCCTGCAGCCCTGTCCTTCCTCCTCAGCTTGCCCTGGCCTCACCCTTGCCCCAGGCATTTCTTTGGGCATGAGGAGAGCTCGATACACCCTGAAGGTTCAACCAGGTCCTCAGCCTTTCCTGGTGGCACCATCTTTACCCCAGGGAACTCAATTTTCTGTACCCCGCCCCGCCCCCCAGCCCTAGCTGAGCCTTCCTGCCTCTCCTCCCTGCCTGGGACTGCGCTATGCACTCCTGGCTCTCACCCCCTGTGCCTCTGTTCCTCCGCCTGGCACTGCTGTCCCCATTTTGGCTCCATCCTGGCTCCTGCCCCTCGCCAGGCCTCTGCCCAGACCATCCGCTCCCCAGGAAGCTTCAGCCCTGGGGTGCCCATGCCCACAAGCCCACCCCAGCCCTGACACCTCCCAGCCGAGCCAGGAACCTGGGTCCAGGCTCCCTCCTCAACCCTCAAAAGTTCTGCCCATCTCACCTGCCCTGAGAATTTACAGTACCTGCCCTACTTCCACCACTGTCACCCCACTCTTTCCAAATGCATCTACCATCCTGTTCTGTGCCCTGTATATTCATTTTCCACATAATTTAAAATGCAGGTCTGGCCAGGCCCCCTCCACATGGACAACCTGGGTCCTGCTCTCCCCAGACCCCAGCCACCTGCGACCCCTCCTGCCTCATGCTACCTGTGGCCACTCAGCCTTTGCTCCTGCTGCTGTCCCAACTGAGACGTCCTTCTAACCACCTTGCCCACCCTCTCTAACCCCTCAGCACCTGCCCTGGCTTCACGCTGCCGCCTCCCAGCCACCTGGTACCCTCCACAGTGCCGCCCCTGCCGCTTCTGCCCAGATCTGTTCTGTGCCCAGCCCGTATTATTGGCTTGATCTACTTGCAGGTCTGTCCTCACCAACTCGAACACCCCCGAGGGCAGGAACGGTTTACCTCAGCATAGAGCACAGTTCCAGGGCCCCAGGAGGAGCTCAGAGGACCTGTGGGAAATGTGGTTCCTATGGGCAATGACTCCCTGAATGCAACGTCACGTGTCACCTTGGAGGGAAAGACCCGATAAAAACCTTAATCATATTCAAGGGTAAGTGCCAGCCTGCCTCCCCAGGCTATTATTCAATCTGAAGGATTATGTGCAAGGTGCAGGAATGTGGGGCTGGAAGCCACATGGGCAAGGGCAGACCAGCCAGGCATGGCGGCCCTGGCGGGTACCTGATTGCGGCAGCGCAGACCACGCTGCTGGCCCCCACCTCCATCTTGGCTGGGTTCGTTTCTTTCTTCCTTGATCTGTCTGTGAGAGGCCAGAGCCCCAAATGCATACCAGGGGAAGGGGCTGCCTCTTGCTAGTTCCCCCACCTGGGGTGCTAAGCTAGAGGGGCATTTGCGTCTTTCATGGAGAGGCGTCCTCACACCCACCATCTCTCTCCTGTCCCGACAGGAAAGGAGCTTGGCTTTTCCTGGGCACAGCCTAAAGGTGTTGGTGACCTGGGTAGGAAGGGGACTCGGGTGAGTAACGTACCCACCTGTGGCTTCCCCCAGCCAGTCATGTCCAGCCAGGCACAGCCCCTCATGGGGCCCAGTCATGTCCTGTGCCAGGCAAAGAGGGTGGCAGGAGAAGGGGAGGGGCTCTGGCAGGAGGGACGGGGAGTCCATGGGTGGTGAAAGCTGATGACAGGCTGCTCACATGGGATGCCTTCCATAGGAGCAGGCCCGTGCCTATGGGGTTTCCAGAGGGAGACCCGGTTCCTTCTCGCAGGCCACCTGCAGCCGTACAGTGTGATGTGCACTGACAGATGGGGGCTGGTGGGGCAGAAACCTGGGACATCCCTGCCACAGACAAGGACCTTCTCACCTTGGGGCTTGTACCCTTCTCCATTTCCTCATCCTAAAAATCTCATCCCTACCAGCTCTACCCTAGCTAATTTGTCACTCAGGCTCCAGGGCTCAGCTGAGATGTCACCTCCTCTAGGAAGCCTTCCCTGAACCTTCCCTACCCCTGGCCACCTAGGTCTGGCTTTGGGGCCCTGCCATGCTTCTCTGCCACTCGTGCTGTTTCTCTTGCAGCTTCTATTGCACCATGTCCTCATTGATTCTTCTTCATTCTGTGAGCCCAAGAGGGCAGGGACCAGGGTCATGTATCCCAGCAGGGCCTGCACACAGGAGGTACCCAGGTCGTGTTGGTTGGCTGAAAGCCCTGTCACCCAGCAAGAGGCAGGCAGTGATGAGGGGACCTCAGAGGGGTGCTCTGGACTGTTACCTCAGAAGAGGAACTATGCAGAGTGGGGCGGGCTGGCTGGGGATGCAGCCGAGGGAGGAGGCTGACCTCCCATGGCCACCCCGCACCTCCACGTGCACCAGGGCCTGCCCCCGGGTCAGGGCACTGGACTGCTGTTTAGATGCAAAGAAAGAGTCCTGGGCTGGGAGTCTGGAGGTTCCAGTCTCTGTTTTCAGCAGTGTGTTTTAGTCAAGGCACTTTTACTCTCTCTGGACTTCTGTCTCCTCAAATGCAAAATGAAGAGCTGGACCGGAAACTTGTTCCATCCAGTTCCGATATCTCCTCTTTTGCACGAAGGACGTGGGCTTGGAGTCAGAGGAACTGGGTTCAAGAGCTGGGGCTCCATTTACCAGCTGTAAGTCCTTGGCCAGGTTACTTAATCTCCCAAAGCTGCAATTTTCTCACCTGTAGAGCGGGACTGACAACCATTAGCTACCTCTCAGATTCTTGGGATTAGATATGCTTTCGGGTGAAAACGCTCCATACACTTTAAGGCACTATGTGACTGCTGGTTATTATTGTGGTTATTTTTTCTTTTCTATTTAATTAATTAACTAATTATTATTTACTTAGCAACAGGGTCTCCCTATGTTGCCTAGGCTAGCCTCAAAACCCTGGGCTCAAATGATCTTCCCATCTTGGCCTTCCAAAATACTGGGTTTATAGGCAGGAGCCACCCACCCAGCCTGGTTGTTATTGCTCTTGATAGCATTATTTTTCACCAATACCTAATTAGTTATTTGATGATCTCTCATCTCACTAGAGCTAAGCTCCAGGAAGGCAGGAGCTGGCATGTTCCTGTTTTGTTTTGGTTTGGTTTTGGTTTTTTGTTTTGTTTTATTTTGTTTTGTTTTTTTGAGACGGAGTCTCTCTGTTGCCCAGGCAGGCTGAAGTGCAGTGACACAACCTCGGCTCACTGCAAACTCCGCCTCCTGGGTTCAAGCGATTCTCCTGCCTCAGCCTCCCAAGTAGCTGGGATTACAGGTGCCTGCCACCATGCCCAGCTACTTTTTGTATTTGTAGTAGAGACGGGGTTTCACCACGTTGGCCACGCTGATCTCAAACTCCTGGACTCAGGTGATCCGCCCGCCTCAGTCTCCCAAAGTGCTGGGATGACAGGTGTGAGCCATTGCACCTGGCCTCCTGTTGTATTACAGGCGTAAGCTACTACACCTGGCCTCCTGTTGTATTACAGGCGTGAGCCATTGCACCTGGCCTGTTGTATTACAGGTGTAAGCTACTACACCTGGCCTCCTGTTGTATTACAGGCGTGAGCCATTGCACCTGGCCTCCTGTTGTATTACAGGCGTAAGCTACTACACCTGGCCTCCTGTTGTATTATAGGCGTGGGCCACTGCGCCCGGCCTCCTGTTGTATTACAGGCGTGAGCCACTGCGCCCGGCCTCCTGTTGTATTCTTGGTGGCCAGCTCGAAGCCTGGCTTATCTTAGGTCCTTGAAAGAATTTTGCTCAATAAATAAATGGCTAAATGAGTTGAATGGAATGAATACACGAATGAATGAACTCCACTTACTTAGCAGGGCAAATAAGATTGACTGGGCTGGAGGGAGAGAGGGAAGCGTGGGAGGAGGCAGGGAGCAGAAATGCCTCCTGGGCTGCCCAGGCTGTGCTGCGTTGGTAGAGGCAGGAGGGAAATAGGGAAAAAAACAACTAAGGGCAGTGAGGCAAGGCCACTTCCCAATTCTGCCTGGGCGAGGTGCCTTGCAGGGGCCCCTGCGTCTGAGCCCTCTCTCTGGACATGCTCTCCTCTGCTTTTCACACCCCCTGCCAGGTCAGCCAGCTGAGGAGAGGGCGGAGGAAGGAGGGCTGGCTGCAGCCAGGACATTCTGGTTTGTTTACCAACAGCACAATCCTCCTGGGCCATGACACAGTCAGCAGCATCTGACCCAGTTAAATATATCTCCTCTACCGGCCTGGACCACACAGCCAGCCCCTGCAGGCCACGTAGACCAGGGACCACCCGCTCATCCTTCTGGCTTGGCGCTGGGCCTCCTCCTGACCCCAGAGCCTTGCGTCCCCAGGGAGCAAATGGCTGATCCGGGTCTGAAATAAACTGCAGTCTCTAGTTGAACTCATGTAGATAGTTTCATCTTGGACAGAATCGGAGGATTTAAGGGGGAAAACTCTATTTGTCCAGCAGTAAACAATAAAATAGCTCATCTCCCTTGGACAGCATATTTGCAGTCATTATGAATGTTTATGAAGAGTGTCTGCTAATGTTAAGAAACATTTTAGTCTCTTTACATAACTCTCTATTAATGTTATTACTCTAGTGTTAAGTGGTACAAAAAGCATACAAAATTAGATACATAACGTGAGTATAATCCTGTTTTTTAAAAAGCATATAAATATGTCTGGAAGGAATCGCAAGAAACTGTCAACGGAGTTTGCCTCCCAGGAGGAGAACTGGGCTCTAGGGGATGAGATGGGAGAGACTTCTTCTTTTTATGCCCTTTTGTATGCTTTTAATTTTCAACTGTGCAAGTTTATTATGTATTCATAAGCAGATAAGTAAAAAAATAAAATAAAATACAGATCTGACAAAGAAAACGCTTTTATGCACAAAAAGAGAGGGGCCAGAAATAACACGCAGAGGTAGAAAGAGTACTCATGTGGGTGATGGGCGGTGAAGAGAGGCTCCCTTCTCTACTGAGAGAAAAGCTGGCCTTATGCCCAGATAAACCAAAACGTCCGCCTTACAAACCGGTGCAAGTGATTATCAAAGCTCAGCATCCGAGGCGTAACAAAGACATACCTGCCTTAAAATATTTCCCCATGGCACCTGAAATTGCAGCCTTTGGAGTCGTTCCTTAGTCTGAGATACAGCTTCTCCAAAGTCTCCTTGCAAACATTCAGGGGCAGCGGGTGTTACCATGTTATTTTTATGTTTAGTTTTATATTATTTTTTGAGATGGAGTCTTGCTCTCTGGCCCAGGCTGGAGTGCAGTGGCATGATCTCAGCTCATTGCAATCTCTGCCTCTTGGGTTCAAGCTATTCTCCTGCCTGAGCCTCCTGAGCACCTGGGATTACAGGCGCTTGATGCCACGCCCGGCCAATTTTTTGTATTTTTAGTAGAGACTGGATTTCGCCATTTTGGGCAGGCTGGTCTCGAACTCCTGACCTCAGGTGATCAGCCCACCTTGGCCTCCCAAAGTGCTGGGGTTACAGGCATGAGCCCGCGCCTGGCCATGTTATTTTATCACATGGACTGAAATGAAATAGGGAGACACACTGTGAGAAAGTTTTCATTGGGACTGGGCATGGTGTCTTGCTCCTGTAATCCCAGCACTTTGGGAGGCCAAGGTAGGAGGATCACTTGAGCCTGTGAGTTTGAGACCAGTTTGGGCAATATAGTGAGACCTTAGCTCTACAAAAAAAAATTCTTTTTTAAAAAGAAAGTTTTGATTCATTTCTTGTTTTTGAGTTTATTCTTAATTTCCCATACAAATATAAACTTTCTCCTAATAGCACTGATTATAAAATAGCACATGATCAAGTAGCAAATTTGGAAAATACAGAATGTTATAAAGAATTTAAAAATCAGGCTTGGTGGCTCACGCCTATAATTCGTGTACTTTGGGAGGCAGAGGTAGGAGGATGACTTGAGTCCAGGAGTTCAAGACCAGCTTGGGCAACATGGCAAAACCCTGTCTCTAAATAAATTAAAATCAGCTGGGCATGGTGGCATACATCTGTGGTCCCAGTTACTTAGGTGTCTGAGGTGAGAGGATCACTTGAGCCTGCGAGGTTGAGGCTGCAGTGAGCCAAGATTGTGCCACTGTACTCCAGCCTAGGTGACAGAGTGAAATCCTCTCTCTCAAAAAAAAAGAAAAGAAAAGAATTTAAAAATCGAACCATGTACATCACATCCCGGAGGGAGCAGAGAGCCTGGCACATTCCAAGAGAAAAAAGGAAAAAAAAAATGATGTGAGCTAGATAGCAGTGTTGCAGGCTAAACTTGCAAGGCCTGAGGACCCCATTAGCTCTGCAGCCTTTGTTGAGCCCAGCAGGAAACCACTAAGGACTTGGAAGCAGAACAGGGACAGAAGTGTTTTTTGTTTGTTTACATGCGGGATCTGCTATTGTTGTCCAGGCTGGTCCTGAACTCCTGGCCTCAAGCAATGCTCCCACCTCAGCCCCCAAAGTAGCTGGGATTACAGGGATGAGCCACTGTGCCTGGCTCAGTGACAGGGTTTTAAAAGAACACTTGAGCTGGGCCAGGCACAGTGGCTCACACCTGTAGTTCCAGCATTTTGAGAGGCTGAGGCAGGAGGGTCACTTGAACCCACAAGTTCAAGATCAGCCTGGGCAACATAGTGAGATCCTATCTCTACAAAAAAAAGTTTTTTAATTAGCTAGGTATGATGGTGCACCCTTGTAGTTCCAGCTACTCAAGAGGCTAAGGTAGGAGGATCTCTTGAGCCCAGGAGGTCAAGGTTACAGTGAGTTGTGATCATGTCACTGCACTTCAGCCTGGGTGACAGGGTGACACCCCTGTCTCAAAATAAAAGACAACACTTGAGCTGTAGATTGGATCACAATAAGAGGTATCCATTATGCTTGGAGAAATTTAAAAATGAGATAAAAGGTATCCTGGAATAGACTGTTCATATGTACTGGAAATAGAAAGGAATATGAGAAGTAGGATATGCTAGAAATGTAGAAATAAAATGACAATAAAAAAAAGAACATAGAAATCATTCATAATTCCACCATCCAGGAAAGTTGACTTCCTTGTAGTGCTCCCTCTTTGTGTCCTACTTTTCTCCTAAGAGTATATTCTGAGCATTTTCCCATGATATCAAATATTCTTGAGAATATGATGTTTAATGGCCACCTAATCATTCTATCATATAGATATGCAAACATTTATTTGACCAGTCCTGTGTTGTGAGGCATTCGGGTTGTCTCAAGTTTTTGCTAGGTTCAATTATGCTGTCATGGACTTTTCGTCCAAGTTGGATGTAACAGAAAACCTAGTTCAAACAAGCATGAAGCAAACAGGAGTCAGTGGTGAAACTCAGCAGTGAAGAGGAAAGAAGCTTTGGGCAAGGCTCAGTCAGGGATCCTGCTCCATTTCCC
>NW_012103698.1:2866869-2868804 GCF_000951045.1 Mandrillus leucophaeus | reverse complement strand
CTGGGCCAGGCACAGTGGCTCACACCTGTAGTTCCAGCATTTTGAGAGGCTGAGGCAGGAGGGTCACTTGAACCCACAAGTTCAAGATCAGCCTGGGCAACATAGTGAGATCCTATCTCTACAAAAAAAAGTTTTTTAATTAGCTAGGTATGATGGTGCACCCTTGTAGTTCCAGCTACTCAAGAGGCTAAGGTAGGAGGATCTCTTGAGCCCAGGAGGTCAAGGTTACAGTGAGTTGTGATCATGTCACTGCACTTCAGCCTGGGTGACAGGGTGACACCCCTGTCTCAAAATAAAAGACAACACTTGAGCTGTAGATTGGATCACAATAAGAGGTATCCATTATGCTTGGAGAAATTTAAAAATGAGATAAAAGGTATCCTGGAATAGACTGTTCATATGTACTGGAAATAGAAAGGAATATGAGAAGTAGGATATGCTAGAAATGTAGAAATAAAATGACAATAAAAAAAAGAACATAGAAATCATTCATAATTCCACCATCCAGGAAAGTTGACTTCCTTGTAGTGCTCCCTCTTTGTGTCCTACTTTTCTCCTAAGAGTATATTCTGAGCATTTTCCCATGATATCAAATATTCTTGAGAATATGATGTTTAATGGCCACCTAATCATTCTATCATATAGATATGCAAACATTTATTTGACCAGTCCTGTGTTGTGAGGCATTCGGGTTGTCTCAAGTTTTTGCTAGGTTCAATTATGCTGTCATGGACTTCTCGTCCAAGTTGGATGTAACAGAAAACCTAGTTCAAACAAGCATGAAGCAAACAGGAGTCAGTGGTGAAACTCAGCAGTGAAGAGGAAAGAAGCTTTGGGCAAGGCTCAGTCAGGGATCCTGCTCCATTTCCCTGGAGTTCTTCAGGGTTTGCCCTTCTCTGTTGGCAGTGGTGCCCTCAGGCTGGCTCCTCTGCAGCCCTTGGGTGATAAACTTTTCTGTTCGTGACCATGGGAGTGGCCTGTTTTGCTCTGACTGGGCCACCTGATGAAAGGGTAGGGATGAGGGAGGGAATCTATAGCCCTGAGTGTCTTGGGTCTGGGTTCCCTGTCTGTCCTTGAGTGGGCAACTGTGGCAAGACATGTGAGGGTGGCTGTTGCACGATGTAGGGGGATGGGGGGAAATGCTGAGGACATAACCAAAGAACATCCTCTGGCTACTCAGAGAGGGCCTGTAGACCAGCAGCCTCCGCATCACCTGGGAACTTACTGGACATGACTCCCAGACCTAGCAGATCAGTCTGCATTTTCATAAGACTTCCAGGAGGCAGTTCTCACATTGAAGTTGAGAAGCCCTGCCCTCTGGCACCCTTGTGTAGGGATCCCTGAAAATAGAATGGCTGGATCAACAGCATGGATGTTTTAAAAATTATTATTATTATTATTATTATTTTTTTGAGATGGAGTTTCGCTCTTGTTTCACAGGTTGGAGTGCAATGGCGGGATCTCAGCTCACTGCAAACTCCGTCTCCTGGGTTCAAGCAATTCTCCTGCCTCAGCCTCCCGAGTAGCTGGGATTACAGACATGCACCACCACGCCTGGCTAATTTTGTATTTTTAGCAGAGACGGGGTTTCTCCGTGTTGGTGAGGCTGGTCTTAACTCTTGACCTCAGGTGATCCACCCACCTCGGCCTCCCAAAGTGCTGGGATTACATGTGTGAGCCACTGCCGCGCCTGGCATAATTTTTTTTTTTTTTTTGAGACAGAGTCTTGCTCTGATGCCCAGGTTGGAGTGCAGTGGCCCAATATCGGCTCACTGCAAGCTCCACCTCCCGATTCAAGCAATTCTCCTGCCTCAGCCTCCCGAGTAGCTGGGACTACAGGCGCACGCCACCTCGCCTGGCTAATGTTTTGTATTTTTAGTAGAGACGGGGTTTCACCATATTAACCAGGATGGTCTCCATCTCCTGACCTCGTGA
>NW_012103698.1:2843057-2865792 GCF_000951045.1 Mandrillus leucophaeus | reverse complement strand
AGCCAGGATGGTCTCGATCTCCTGACCTCGTGATCCACCCGTCTCGGCCTCCCAAAGTGCTGGGATTACAGGCTTGAGCCACCGCGCCTGGCCGGGGAAGCCCTTTTTAAGAAAAAGAATAAACAATTAAATACAAAAGTGAATATTTAAAATAACAGAAAATTTAAGGATACCTTGGCCAGGCATGGTCGCTCACGCCTGTAATCTCAGCACTCTGGGAGGGCGAGGTGGGATGACTGCTTGTGCTCAGGAGTTGAGACCAGCCTGAGCAACACAGTGAGACTCTGTCTCTACCAAAGTTAAAAAAAAAAAATTAGCCGGGCATAGTGGTGCACACCAGCTGCTTGAGGGGCTGAGGTAGGAGGATCACTAGAACCCTGAAAGTCGAGGCTGCAGTGAGCCCTGATCATACCATTGCACTACAGCCTGGGTGACAGAGCGAGACCCTGTCTCAAAAAAAAAAAAAAAAAAAAAAAAAGATGCCTCAAAAATCATAAAATAACATCATTGGTTTTAATTATCAATAGGTTGAAACATTTGAAAATGCGTTATTTGTAAGTAAAAATAGTCGTATGGTAAAAGAGCAATTCCACGTTGTTCAACCTACTTTTTCACTACATTTCTGGCTGCATTTTCTTTTTCTTAGCAACTTTATTGAAATGCAATTACCCTACCATATAATTTATCCATTAAAGTGTACAATTCAATGGCTTTTACTGTATATTCACAGAACTATGCAGCTTTCATTACTATCAATTTTAGGACATTTTGTTTCATCAGACCAAAAATAACCCTATTCCCCTTCACTGATACCACTCAGTCCCCTCATCCCTAGGTAACCACGAATATATTTTCTGTTTCTATGTATTTTCCTGTTCTGGACATTTCATAATCATACAATTGTGGTTGTTTACGCCTGAATTCTTTCGCTTATTATTACTATTTTTTCTGAGATCTGGCAGAAATTGTTTTCAAGCTTCATTCACATCATAGCATATATCAAGTTCATTCCTTTCTATTGCTAAATACTATTGCATTGTATGGACATATCACATTTTATCCATTCATCAGTTAATGGATATTCAGTTGTTTCTATTTTTTTAACTATTGTGAACAATGCTGCTGTGAACATTTGTGTACAGGTTTCTTTCTTTTTCTTTGTTTTTTTTTTTTTTTGAGACGGAGTCTCGCTCTGTCGCCCAGGCTGGAGTGCAGTGGCCGGATCTCAGCTCACTGCAAACTCCGCCTCCCGGGTTTACGCCATTCTCCTGCCTCAGCCTCCCGAGTAGTTGGGGTTATAGGCATCCACCACCATGCCTGGCTAATCTTTGTATTTTTAGTACAGATGGGGTTTTACCATGTTGACCAGGCTGGTCTCAAACTCCTGACCTCAGATGATCCGCCTGCCTCGGCCTCCCAAAGTGCTGGGATTACAGGTGTGAGCCACTGCGCCCGGCCTGTGTACGAGTTTATGTGTGGATGTTTTTTCATTTCTATTTCTCTTGGGTATGTACCTAGGAATGGAATTCCGGGGTCACATGACAAACCATCTGAATAAAAGTTCTCCAGAGAAACAAAACCAATAGGATGTAGACATGAAGTAGAGACTTCTTATAACGAGCAAGCTGGAGATCCAGGAGAGCTGATGGTGCAGTTCTAGTCCAGACGCCAGCAGACTTGAAATCCAGAAAGAGCCAATGTTTCAGTGCAAGTCCGAAGGCAGGAAGAAGCCAACGTCTCAGTCAGGTAGGAGCAGTTCTCTCTCACTAGGGGAAGGGCAGCCTTTTTGTTCTATTCAGGCCTTCAGCGGATGGGATGAGGCCTGCCCACATTAGGGAGAGCAATTCACCTTACTTGGCCTACAGTTGTAAATGTTAATCTCGTCCAAGAACATGCTTACAGACACACCCAGAATGTTTGACTAAATATCTGCATACTGTGTGACCCAGCCAAGTAGATAAAATCTTAGTAACAATACATTTAACTTTTTGAGTTGCCAAACTGTTTCCAAAGTACATACACTGTTTTATGTCCCTGCCAACAATGAATGACTCCAATTTCTCTGTATCCTCATCACTTGTTATTGGTTGTTTTTTTTTTTGAGACAGAGTCTGGCTGTGTCCCCCAGGCTGGAGTACAGTACCATGATCTCAGCTCACTGCAAGCTCTGCCTCCCGGGTTCACGCCATTCTCCTGCCTCAGGCTCCCGAGTAGCTGGGACTACAGGTGCTGCCACTGTGCCCGGCTAATTTTTTTGTATTTTTAGTAGAGACAGAGTTTCACCATGTTAGCCAGGATGGTCTCGATCTCCTGATCTCATGATCCACCCGTCTCGGCCTCCCAAAGTGCCGGGATTACAGGCTTGAGCCACCGCGCCCGGCCGTTATTGTCTTTTTCTGAAGAGCTACACATTCTTTGCCGTTTTGAGCGATAACGATACTGCAATATCACTTTCTATAAAAATAATAGGAAGAAAATGTAGTCCTGTGTTTTAGTACATGGATACAAAATGTTTATTGATAGTTTTGGAACGTTTTCCATAGCCACCTCTATAACTTGCTCGCAGATGCTTGTCCAGGCTAGGCCTCACTCATTGATCTCTGCAGGTGTGGTCCAGCCAGCCAGGTCCTCATTGCTCCTGGCCCTCAGCTCTCACCATGCCAATCCTTGAGGGGTTCATTGGTGATGAAGTTGGGGTTATGGTGGAACAGCATTTTGTCCAGATCATTCTCCTTGAGGTCAACTTTGAGGTCTGGATGTTGGATGAGGCCCACCAGGGGCAGGTGTCACTGGAGATAAAGGGACAGCCCTAGGACCACCTCTTCCAAGGCAGAGGGGGTCCCCCAGGCTGGAGCCATGCTTCATGCCACATATGCAGAGGGCACACACATGAGTCTTGAAGCTTAAACTACAATGTTTCATTTATTATAGCTTAGCCAACTCTGGCAATTGTTATGTGGAAACAAATTTCACCCAGTATGACAGGACATGCTAGGATTCTCGTTTTATTTTGCATTTATCAATGAGGTTGACGTGATGGTTAATTTTAGGTGTCACCTTGACTGGATTATGGTATGGGGCCCACGTAGAACACAAAGGCAGAGGAAAGGCTAAGTCCCTGTCTTCTAAAGTGGGGACGCCCTTCTTCTCCGGCTCCTGGACATCAGGGCTCCGGGTTCTCTGGGATTTGGACTCTGGGACTTGCACCAGAGGCTCCCTAGGTTTTCAGGTCTTCAGGTTCAGACTGACAGTTACAGCACTGGCTTCCCTGTTACTAAGGCTTTCAGACTTGGATGAACCACGCTGCCAGCTTCCCTGGTTCTCCAATTTGCAGACCGCCTACCATGGGACTTTCCATGTGAGCCTATTCCCCCAATATATCCCCTCTCATATATCTATATCCTATTGGTTGTCTCTCTGTAGAGCCCTAATATGGCTGAACATTTCCCATGGCTATTACCCATTTGCATGTGTGTATATTTTCTATTTATGTACAGTGCTTGGCACAAAGAAAGTGTTTTAAAAAATAAATCCTTAGTAAGTGTTTTTGCCCACTTTCCATTGGAGCGTTGTGTCTGAACTCTCGGCTGTCCATCCAAATCTGTTCTCTTCTTCCGTAATTACATGGCATCCTCCTTTGGAGTTAGATAGGTCCTTAGGTCTAAAGTTCTCTCTGATAGTGTGTGAGCCACTTAAGGGTCTAAGTCTTAAGATAGTACAGTAGGTGAATCCCCTCCCCAGTCTTCCCCTCCTATAGAACATTTCTTTTTCTTTTTTTTATTTTTTTTTTTGAGATGGAGTCTCGCTGTGTCACCCAGGCTAGAGTGCAGTGGCACAATCTTGGCTCACTGCAACCTCCATCTTCTGCATTTAAGCGATGCTCCTGCCTCAGCCTCCTGAGTAGCTGGGATTACAGGCGCCTGCCACCATATCCAGCTAATTTTTTGTATTTTTAGTAGAGACGGGGTTTCACCATGTTGGCCAGGCTGGACTCAAACTCCTGAACTCAAGTGATCTGCCCGCCTTGGCCTCCCAAAGTGCTGGGATTACAGGTGTGAGCCACTGTGTCCGGCCCCATAGGACATTTCTATAAACCAGCAATGACCATGCCGATGAGGACAAAAGCATGGAAATAGCAGAGAAACAAGATGGAAAGAATCTGGGACAGTCAATGATCGTGTAGAGCAGATCCAAATTCAAACTCTTCTGTGTGAGAAGTAAGAATTTATATCTTATTTAAGCTATTGCATTTTGGGGTCTGTTACGGCATCGTGTGTTACCTTAACCGATATGAACAATGAGATTGACTGGTCAGAGGGCTTATGGCCCAACCAGTGGACAGACACTGCAATTACTCCCTGGGGATGACCAGCCTAGCCCAATAAAGATGAGGCATGGGTAGTGGAGATGAAGTGCAACAACACTGGCTTTTGGGCTTGCCCATTTCATTTTCACGGCTCCCACTAAAATCCTGTGATGGACGCCACTGACGTACACCGCCTGCAGATGGCGTCCGAGAGGGAGCGCATGCACCAGTCTACTGCCTAGACCCCTTGGCAGAACTTTTCCTCGTTGTGCAAGGTGATCTATACTTTTTTTTTAAGAATGAAAAAAAGGAGTAAAATAAAATCAACAAACTTTATTGAACTGGTTCAAACTGGAACACCCCTATCTAGAACACGTTACTTATCCAGAACTGCGGCACTGCGACCCAGCAGAGGGCCACAGGCATCCATGGAAAGCACGCGCTGAAGCTCAGTTACTTCATTCCTAGGACACTCTATGATCCTCCTTTGAAGTTCTTTTTGTTAGTTCAGAAGTTCTGAGTTAGGTTAAATGATTTCCAAGCCCCCAACAATTTAGAAGAGGTACATTAGAAGAAGGGGTGTTAAGGTCTGCAGTGTTTGGGGGAAAAAAAAAAGATTTTTTTATTTTTTAAGGGTAGAAGCTACCTCATCATATAAGCACAAAAACACTGAGGCAGCTGGCACAGGTACTGCTCAGGACTTAAGAACTGTGGCTAGAACCCCAGCACTATGGTAGAGGCTGATCAGGGAGGATCGCTTGAGCCTGGGAGGTCGAGGCTGCAGTGAGCTGTCATTGCACCACTGGTCACTGGGTGACAGAGCAAAATCCTGTGTCTCTCTCTCTCTCACACACACACACACACACACACAAAGATTTGTGGCCATGTAGCTCTTAGTATGATTTAATCCGGGGGAAACAGTAGTACATCCCAGTGGGCCTGAAGGCACCAGATGCCCACATGAACCCAAGCCCTTAGGAAAGGTTAAGGTATGTTCCATATGTTCTGTTTAACCATGCAGCGACACAGTATCCTTTAAAGAGAGTTCTAACCAAGCCAATTCTGGTGCTTAAAATACCGGGTTAAAATGTTAGCCCTCTGAAAGACTTGGCTATTCAGAAAAATTCTAGGTGAGTTTATGCTGCTCTTCCCAATTCCATTGGGCTGAAGGCAAACTAAGACTGCTGAAGCTGCACGGCACTGCCAATCCATTGGACTTGAACCCTCCCTACCACTCTGCTCAGACATCCCCAGGTAACTGGCACCATCTCTTCAAGGGTGCAAGGATGGAGCTGCATAGGTCTTCTGGGACTTCTCACCTGGGAAATGGGAGGGGAGCTCCTTTCTTCTCTGGCAGCCAGGAACAGCTTGCCGGGCGGGCCTCTGGTTCAGGGTGGGGTTTGTGGTGATATGCTGGTGGTGGTAGGAGGGTGGAACATTCTGAGCTGAGGCTGGGCATTATCTCCCAGAGCTGCTTTAGGGGGGCATCAGCTGGGCAAGCTTAGAAAACTGCCCCCCTCCTGCAACTCTGAACCTCTGTGCTCCTTTCCTTCTTCCCCTGAGGCTGCTGCCAAGTCAGACCCAGAGGGGCCTCCCCAACCCTTGGGCCACATACTCATTTTTGAGATTTATGTGAACAATGAAAACCCAAGTGGCAGGAGAGCAGAGGCAGAGGCCTTGCGGGCACTCACAGACGCACACTCCATCTGCCTTTCTGGAAGAAAGAACTCAGCTCTCTAGGAAGGAGGCAAGAGTCAGGGAACCTCTCCCTCAGGAATCCTTGTTTCTCACCGAAGGTGCCAGGAACTGTAGGCAGGGACTCTGTGAGGACTGTGAAGTATTTCTTAAGCTTTGCAATTCTCCATGTACAGTATTGTTTTTGCCTGGTGTCCTTGTTCTGATGAGCAAGAAAATCCTTAATTAAAAAAAAAAAAAAAAGCAAGATGCTCATTTCTGGCAGCAGCTAGGAGAGAACCAGGAGTCCATCCCCCAGCAGCTTGCCACCGGGGTGGGGGTTGGGGGGGAAACTGGAGTGAAAGAGTGGGTGGTGGCAGTTTTGAAGAGGAAAGGGAAGCCAGCTAAGTCCCAGGACCTGAAGCAAGAAAGAAATGAGGGCGCAGGAAGAGGCCAGAGGCCAGATAAGAGAGGCACCCAGCTTCCTCAGGGTCCTTTGATGAGGCAGGCAGTGGGCCTTCTTAGTACTTGGACACACAACGTCGTGACAGCCAGAAGTCTCTGCTTTCTCTAGAACACAGCCTGCCTTCTCCTTCCTACCCCACCATCTAAGTGGCCTGAATGTGCACCATGAGCTTGGCTGAACTGGGCACCCACGGTAAACACGCTGCTCCCCGATTGCGGGATTTCGTGACTCTGGCAGTCTCAGAGAAGCGTGGGAGAGCAGCCAAACGGTCTCCATGCCCCCTAAGAGGGGCTTAGGAATTAGCTGAGAAAGATGACTGATCCAGGAGTCTGGTGGTCACAATCAAAGGACACAGGGCACAGGGCACAGAAAACACTGAGTCCAGGGGTCACTCTCCATGACATGTTGCATCTTGGTGAAGGCCACACGGGAGAGGGACAGTAGTAAATCTGAGGCCTTCTCTCATACTGAACATGCCCAAAAGGTGCAGTATACTCAGGAGGTGATGGAGAAAATTATGGACAGTTTTAAAATGAAAAAACAAAACAACAACAAAAAAAATGGAGAAAACATATAAGGGACTGAATTTTTGTAGGAATGCTAGGATTTCATTTTCTGTCATCAGGTGAATTAAGTTGGGTAAGAGGAAAAATAAACCAGTATTTCCTGCACAGGGCTTCCTGGCTGGGGTGTGGGCATATAACCAAAGAGCAGAGATTTTCTGCTTGGCAGAGCTGGAAGGCACCCTAGGGCCTTGTTATTCCAGGGGTAGTCCAAGGACTAGCAGCATGGCCATCACCTGGGATCTTGATAAGAAACTCAGTCTCAAGCCTCAACCTAGACCTTCAGAAACAGAACTTGCATTTTACAATCTCAAGGTGATTTGTATGCACATTAACACTGGAGAAGCGTTGCCTTAAGGGACGATTCAGGTGTCAAATTACTACTTTTTCTTATGAAAAATCTTTACGTAGTTATGAAAAATCTTTACATAGCATGTAAAGGCAGAACTGCTTGGTTCAGATGTTGGTTTATTCTGTGTGAGGCCTTGGTCAAGTTCACCAGCAAGATAAACAAGATCCACAGTATCTACTAATGCTACTTGATACCAATGAAGAAAGGCTGATCCCTGTGACTGTGGTGGGCATCAGCTGCCCAGGACCCAGCCCACCCTGACCAACAGCGTACAGGGCGAGCAAGGCTAGGGAAGCCGCACAGCCAGCGCACTGGGGAACCGCATGAACCCTGCCCACGGGTGATACAAGAGCGTATCAGTGTTCTACCCAGTCTGAGAAATACTGGCTGCCGGGCCAGGCTGGGAACTAGTGCTCTTTTTCCAACTATCACTGAGCTAAGTTTGCACAGCCTGGATGTCTTTGGCATCCTTAGGAATGTATTTCACCATTTTCTTTCATGATTCTTAAGAGTACAGCTAACTTTGAGAATACTGTCACTATTAAGATGACCACTAGTAGCTCTACTTGATGGCGCCCAGGCCAAGCCGCCCACACCTCAGTCCTGGGGTCTAGGTCCTGAGTCATAAGGAGCCCACCATGGAGACAAGGGTCCTGACCACTGCCTGTCAGACACTTGGTCAAGCCTTCTTTCTGATGGCCAGAGGCAAATTCAGAAGCCCCATCAATTCTGCTCCTGAGGAAACACCCACGGGACGTCCACTCCTTGTCCCAGCAACCCCCGTCCTTTCTGATCACAGGCGAGGGCTCTGCCTTCCCTGTGTCCTGCCACATCCACCAAGGGCTCTAGTTTGCTTCTGAGGAGAGGCAGCTGCAAAGACCACAGACACCAAAATTTACATAAAATTATCTCACTCCATTTTATTTAAGATTTTTTTATCCAGTTAGTAAAAGGAAGATGTGTCTCTCTTTATACATATGTACAAGTTCAGTTATAAAAATAGACAGCACATTCAAAGAGAAAAAAGGCTTGGCATTTTTCTGATTC
Organism: Mandrillus leucophaeus; assembly: GCF_000951045.1. NCBI lineage: Eukaryota > Metazoa > Chordata > Mammalia > Primates > Cercopithecidae > Mandrillus > Mandrillus leucophaeus. Next base: position 2,857,384 of record NW_012103698.1, on the reverse strand, counting down.
CCTCTAAATAGCATCTGTACACAGGAGTCTGGGTTTGAGCAGGGGAATCTTAATGATTTAAATTAAATGATTCCCCTATGACCCCTACTCCAAAAAAAAGTTTTAAAAATCAATCTATCTAAACTCAATTCCGCGATTTTCAGGTGTGCAAATTAGAGGCTTGCCCGCCCGGAGGCACCTGCTCCACCAGGGACATCAGGCAGGGCAGGCAGAAACACCTCCCATGCAAACGCTGCCCCTCTGTCTCTGCCGAGGGCAGCAAGCTCAGGCTGGCCGGGCTGGGACTGCGAGGGCCGGTGCCGAGCCTGCCCCCTCCCTCCGCCCTCTCCACCTCATTCCTGCTGTCCCTTCCTCTCTCAGTGCAATATAGACAGTGCATACAGCCAAGCAGGGGGCTGAAGGGGATGAGCAGGGAGACTGTGCATTCAGGACAGGCAAAGGGGAGTCTGCGAGAGGGGCAGTGAGGCTGTCCTGCTGATTGAGGTGGCTCCTGGTCTCTTTACTGGCTTCTGTGAGTCCCCTGGGTGGAAGGTGCTACTGTTGCTGGTGGGATCTGAAGGTTCTCTTGGTGTGAACCATGCAGGACAGGGGAGGAACTGCTGGGAACACAACTGCCTGTGGATACTTCCTCTAGCCTCTGTCATGCTTAGCAGCCTCCACCATCTCTTGCAGTCACTGCTCTCTTTAATGATGACACTCTGGCAAATGGGGTTCAGAGACCTGGGGAGCTGCCTGAAGACTGTGGACAATAGGTACACAATCTCCTCCCTTACTAGCCCTACGAGAAATCACAATTGTAAGAGAAATCTCCACCATGGAAGGCTCTTCACAGCACCTGCGGAGACTTTGCAAGGGACGTGTCAGAGCCGAAGAGTGGAATGGGGATGGAAACAGTGTGCCTGAGCATCTAAAGGGGGTCTATGTCAGGCTTGCCCCGTGAGAGGTTTAAGACTTGGCTATGCAGTTCACTTGAGATGCAGTGGAGCTGATCCCTGCCCTGTGCCTTCGTTCTATAGGCACCCCAGATGCTCCTGATGAGACAGATGATAAAAGTGCTCACACCATCCACCTGCCTGTTCTTCCCTTGCTGGACACTTCCGCTTCTGACTCAGGATGGAAGATGCTGCATGGGGCAAGCCATCCAAAGACCACTGGCAGGTCAGGACTCTAGCCCTGGTTTGGTTGAAGGAAGCTGGAGGTCCCAGATGGTTACCGTCCTCCAGAGGGGTTGGTGCCTTTGCCCTGTTTCCGGACCAGAGAGTCTGGGGCTAGGCTGCTGGTCATGTGGAAGTTCTTGGGAGTCCCAGGAACATTATTTCCCTTGCTCAAAGGGGAACTCAAAGGAGAGGAGGCGCTTGAAGGTCCAAAGTCAGCAAGGCCAGCAGGTCGAACAAGGGATGTCTGCAGAGGACTGCTGGCGGAGATTCCTGTGGGGGTAGAGAGAGACAAGAACGTAAGCACCAGTCCCACGTGAGCTTCCTTGGAGCCTGTGGCCTTGGTTACGAGTCTGAGCTGGAGAAGTGGTGGCAATTCCTCCCTGCAACTCCTTGCTAACTGCTTCTTGCATGTTTGCTTGCTCTTCCTGCCAACTGTCTTTTCGGTAAGAGGGATAGATTTTTAAGAGAAAATGACACCACTCAACCCTCTCCATACTACTTCATCCACAGATGGTAAAATGTTCATCATGACACTCTAGATAGAGCACACATTTTACAGTCTGAAACACCAAGGTTACAGGATGAAAGCTGTAATGGCACAAACAGGTTTTTCTTTTCTTCTTTCTTGGGACACCACGTGTGATAAGATGTTTCCTTCTCAATTTCATGCTCCTGTTACTCTCTAGTAAGTTGGGCCAGAGGGTACAAGGCTGCCCACTCTCTATCCTGTGTCTATGCTCATACAGTTCTCCTTGCGCTGGCAATGGCCACCCCTGCTCTCCAAGGCCTGTGTCACTTCAAGGGCACAGCTCAAATCCCCCATCTCCAGTGATGACTCCCTGGGTAACAGTGAACTTCCCTTTTTCCTATATGAGCCAAATCCACTTATATGTGATAACACACTGTCTAATATGATTCTTCAATTGTTTCATATGCACTGGTTTTACTTTCCAAAAAAGAATTCTAAGTGCTTCATGGGCAGACATATCTCCCTCCTCATCCACAGTGGAACTGCAGGCACTGTCTGAACCACTCCTTTCCCTTCATTTCCATTTCCAGTTGCCAAGCACTGTTGGTTTTTCTTGTGCTGCTCTACCCCCTCTATCTCCCTTACCCTTCCTGCCCTCTGCTCTGTGCAGGTTCTGAGGAGAAACCCTATGAACATATGCAATGCCCCAGCCATGGGTGAGACCCTGCCACGGGAGCCTTGACTACTGGCATGATTGTTGTTTTCCAAGGACGTGATACGTTGGCAAGGGTTAAGAAACACTGGGCGAGGCTATTATACTTCATATTTCCTCTATCATACTTCATATTTCCTGGAAGAACCAATAAAAGAAAGCTGAGATTCCTGCAGTAGGAGAAAAGGCAAGTAAACTAACAATTACTGAGCAATTACTACACTCCAAGCACTTTCTATACAAGTATGCCTTTACTTGCTACAACAATGCTATGAGCTAATACTAAGCCCATGTATTGAATGGGAAGAAAGGTCTGTAAGTGGCTCTCTCTTTCTCACCACACTCAAATGTCCTGTACTTTATAGCTACAATCATCCTTCACATAACACGGTCACAACAGCCACTTGTTTTCTCAAACTGTCTGCAGCCCCTTGTCACACATCTGCTAAGCTCCTGCCCAGCAGGCCTCACCATGTGTTTCCAAACTTGACTCCCACTGCTCCTCTTCAGTGGAACCTAACCTGCTCAGTGACCCCCAATATGCCTTGGCCACTGCCAGCTCTCGGTCACCAGTCCAAATCCTTCATTCTTCTCCTCCCTTTTGAATACAGACAGGCAACTTATCAGCAGGTCCACGGTTCCCTCTCCTGACCTACAACCACCATGGCTGCTTTCCTCTTTTCATTCACCTGTATTTGGCTGTGGATTGCTATTAAGCATATTGCGTGTATGGCTTCCCCTTCTCATTGCCATTATACACTCAGAAGCAAGGTCCATGTGGAATACTCCTTTTTACATTTTTTTTTTTTTGAGACAGAGTCTCGCTTAGTCGCCCAGGCTGGAGTGCAGTGGCGCGATCTCGGCTCACTGCAAGCTCCGCCTTCCGGGTTCACGCCATTCTCCTGCCTCAGCCTCCCGAGTAGCTGGGACTACAGGCGCCTGCCACCTCGCCGGGCTAATTTTTTGCATTTTTAGTAGAGACGGGGTTTCACCGTGTTAGCCAGGATGGTCTCGAACTCCTGACCTCCTGATCCGCCCGCCTCGGCCTCCCATAAAGTGCTGGGATTACAGGCGTGAGCCACCGCGCCCGGCCTACATTTTTTTTTTTTGAGAGTCTTGCTCTATCACCCAGGTTGGAGTGCAGTGACGTGATCTTGGCTCACTGCAACCTCCGCCTCCAGGGTTCAGTCAATTCTCGTGCCTCAGCCTCCCAAGTAGCTGGGACTACAGGCCACCACACCCAGCTAATTTTTTGTGTTTTTTTGGTAGAGACAGGGTTTTATCATGCTGGCCAGGTTGGTCTCGAACTTCTGGCCTCAAGTGATCTGCCTGTCTCAGTCTCCCAAAGTGCTGGGATTACAGGCGTGAGCCACTGTGCACGGCCCATGTGGTATACGCCTATGCACACAGCAGGTGCCTCATATCTAGGTGATAAATCACATAGCTGAATGAATGTTAACTATGCTAATTTGGATCACTAAAGTGTGGATCTCAGAAATAAAAGCCTAGGAAGAAAACAAATCAGTTCCCCAAATCAAGAAAAATTCAGAATGTTTAAAGTAGTACAGTCCACAATTCAGTTCTCTCTTTCTACAGCTACTTCCAATCCAAAGGCAGCCCTGTACCATCAGGAGGGCAAGGGGTGAGTCAACAGTGCTTATTACAAAGAAGCAGAACCCCACTTGGGGCTCTAGGAAGAAGGCTCCCAGCCTGGGGGTTTCCTACATGTTCTACCTGACAGAATGTCTAGACTGTCACTGACCAGAACAAATCTGCAGCCACCCTGGGCTTCTGTACCTTTAGACACATTGTACCCGTATGCAGCATAGGCAGCCGCAGAGGCCGCTGCAGCCCCGGCTTTGGCTCCTGCCATTGCAGCAGCGCTGCCTGCTGTGGACTTTCGGCTCCGGCCCTTCCCTGCTCCTTTGGCTGTGCTTCCTGAACCTTTGGGGCGGCCTCGGCTTCGGGCTGAGTGACCACGTCCTGCAGCTGGCATTTCCTGAATGGAAATTCCTGTGGGAACAAATGGGCCAAAAGGGAAAAAAAAAAAAAAAGTGAATCTCTCCAAGATGTTAACATAATCTTCTCCTGACAGGGAAAGCGGGCTCTTGGGGTGTTTGTTTTAGGACCCATGAGGAGGTCTATATCTCCAATTAATAATGGCTAGATCAGAGTCACACAGAATACTAAGAATTCTAAATAATGAAAACATCCTAACTCCTCAAGCTGCTTTTCATGCTGAAGAGTAGTTACATTACTCGTGAGTTTCCTCTTTAAATTTGTCCATTACAAAGGGAAGCGACTTGCTACCTGGGACTCATCTGCCTTGGAGAGTCAAATTTTACCCTCGAGTTTTGAACCCAGAGCTCCCCAAGAAATGGCAGCAACACTGGGCCCCACACAATAAAGTGAGGAAAGGCCCAGAAAAGCTAACATTAATTAAAAACTAGCAAAAATAATGGTGAATCTGAAAGACAGGGATGACTAAAAAAAAAACAAGTTTTAAATCTTTATAAAGTTCTTATTTTGCTTTCCCTAAACCTTTTATTTCTTCGTTTTACTTGACAAAGCAATTGAAAGAATAAAAATACCATTATCTTAGAAGGAATCAGGACCTTACCCACAACCAAACCAGTGCTGGGCAATGGACCAGGCCCAAGCTGTACAAGACAGTAGCAATTACCATTCACGGTGTCTGAGACGGAGCCTGTTATGGATGCGGGAGAGTTGGTAGCTCGAGACTGAGGGGCTGAGGAGGCTGGGTCATCCACAATGACCAGCATGTCACTGCTGCTCTCGTCCAAAGGAATGGAGCCAGTGTGCAGCTCACTGCTGATGGAGATCTAGAAAAGGAAGGGTTAAGATCATTACTACTCCCTGTGCTCACTGCCCAGGGCCTTGCACCCAGCTAGGAACATGCTTCACAGCTGAGGCTGCTTTGGCTTCTGAGAAACCAACCTGTCCTCATTTGTTTTTCTCCTTACAGAACTCATGTGCAACCTACTTCAACAAGGCTGGAGAACTCCAGGAGAAGCAAAGACTGCCCAGCAGTGTGTCCCTGCTACACGGTCAGGACACTCCTTACTGCTGTGATGCAGGCATCTAAAAGGAGCCTCACCTCACTGAAAGGGCTTGGCATGGCTGAGTCCACGCTAATGAAGGAGTCATCTCCGTCAGCAGAGAGGTTGGAGTTATCAGCCGAGGGAACAAATGGGATCACCAGGTTCACACCCTCTTTTCTCCTTTTCCCATCCAATTCATCTTCCTTTTTCTTCTGGGAACCACAGATAAATATGGAAAACGTGTCAGGATGCACCCCAAAAGAAAAGCAGGATTTGGGATGAAAAGGGTAATAGAGCTTTTCTTCTTTAGTTTATAACTTCTCAATCAGCATACTTTTAAGGAAGAAAAACTGCACAAGGAAGAAGGGATGGTTTAATAGGAGTCTATGTGTATTTCAGGCGAGTACTGTGGCACATGCCTATAATTCCGGCTACTTAGGAGGCTGAGGTGGGAGGATTGCTTGAGCCCAGAAACTGGACCCCGGCTCAAAAGAAAAAAAAAAAAGCTTATGAATATCTGCCATAATAATAGAGTTTAAAGTTGGGGCAGTCACACTGAACCAGAGCCACACCAACCCTGATCCTCATGGCGCGAAGAGCCTCACATCCAGCACTTACTGGGCTGACTGAATGCAGTCTCACAAAAGAGAGGACCAATGTTTCCAATATAGTTTCTACATATCTGTTTTTCTTTTTAAGAACAATTTTAAAGACAGTTCAAATCCTTGGTGTGAACTGGAGAAAAAGAGATGAATGGACATTTCTTATTCTTGTTTCTTATTTCTTATTTCTAAGCCGGGTGTTTATTTTTCTAGTGACAGATGACACTGAGTGGTACACAAGCAGAATTCTGGTAGGTTATGGATCTCATGACCTCTTAGGCCCTTTCTAAGATTCTACGGAGTCTAATAATATAAGTAAGTAATGCTGATCTTAGTCACCTTTTAGCCTTACACGCTTTCTAATAGCCCTGACAAATGGTTTCCATAATTAAACTGTGACCACTGTAAGTGTGAGTTTGTGTGGGGACTACAGACCTACCAAGGCCACATTTCTCCTGAGTAAAACATGAGTCAGCCCAGAAATGTGGCTGATCATACACAGCTGAAGCTGGATACCAACCAGTAGCCAAGATGAGAAGCTATGTACCCCAAAGCCTTTTTGGTAAGCACCCTAGGCCCCATTAACCCCTATCCACCATTCCAGGCTGGAGATACCTTCTCTGCATACTTTTCCCGCTTCCGCTTGCGCTCTTTCACTCGGTTGGTTTCCTCCTGTTGCCGTTTCTCTTCCTGCCGCAGCCTCACTATCAAGAAGATAAATGAAGACCTGATGAAGTACCTGTGGTAATCATAATCCTCACTTTCTTAAAATTAAGGTGGCCATATCCCCTGATGTTTATTTTCCCAGGTATCACTTCTATCTGTTTAAGGTAGATAACCAGTGGTTTTCTAACTTGGATTCTCAGCTTTGGGTTTAAATCACACTGTATTTAAGTATTATGGGCTGGCTCAGTGTGATGACTCACGTCGGTAATCCTAGCTAGCACTTTGGGAGGCTGGGGCGGGGTGACTGCTCAAGCCCAGGAGTTTGAGACCAGCCTGGCCAACATGGTAAAACCCCATCTCTATAAAAATACAAAAATTAGCCAGGCACAGTGGTATGTGTGTGGGTCTCAGCTATCCCAGAGGCTGAGTCGGGAGGATTGCCTGAGCCCAGGAAGTGGAGGCTGTGGTGAGCCAAGATTGCGCCACTGCACTCCAGCCTGGGCAACACACAAAACTCTGTCTTGAAAAAAAAAAAAAAACTATTATAGGCCTTTCCTCACATTATTCTTTTTCCCTTTTTCATTTCAGCCTTTTAATATCTCTGCTTTGCACAGATTGAGCATGGCTGTAGAGTTCTGAAAGGTTTTAGAAGGTGCTGGCAAATGTGAACTTATTTTCTGCTGTAATGCTGTGGAAGGCTTCAAAGTCTCACAGGATTAATCTGAAACCCAATGCTCTCAAAAGCCAGAAAACACATGGGAGGAGGGTTTGTATGGTTAGAGCTGCGTGCTTCTCCAACTTTTCCATAAAAACATTTTTCTGGGCAGAAGAGCAAATTCATTACTGCTAAGAAGTCAGGTGCCTTCCTTGTGCAAGCTACATTATTTGAAGCCACATTTACCTTTAAAATACACACAAATTTTGCCCTCTACTCCACAACGCATTCTTTTTTCTTCGAGATGGAATCTTGCTCTTGTTGCCCAGGCTGGAGTGCAATGGCACGATCTTGGCTCACTGCAGCCTCCGCCTCCAAGCTTCAAGAGATTCTCCTGCCTCAGCTTCCCGAGTAGCTGGGATTACAGGTGCCCACCACCACGACTGGCTAATGTTTGTATTTTTAGTAGAGACGGGGTTTCGCCAGGTTAGCCAGGCTAGTCTTGGAACTCCTGACCTCGTGATCCACCCGCCTCGGCCTCCCAAAGTGCTGGGATTACAGGTGTGAGCCACCTTGCCTTTTTTTTTTTTTTTTTTTTAAGGTAGAGTTTCGCTCTTGTTGCCCAGGCTGGAGTGCAATGGCACGATCTTGGCTCACTGCAACCTCCGCCTCCTGGGTTCAAGTAATTCTCCTGCCTCGGCCTCCCAAAGTGCTGGGATTATAGGCGCCCACCACCATGCCCAACTAATTTTTTGTATTTTTAGTGGAGGCAGGATTTCACAATGTTGGCCAGGCTGGTCTCAAACTTCTGACCTCGGGTGATCTGCCCACCTTGGCCTCCCAAAGTGCTGGGATTATAGGCATGAGCCACCATGCCCGGCCCAGAACACAATCTTGTTTGGGTTTTTATATAAAATAGGAGCACAAAAATATTTTCTCTAAATATAGCCTTTGGCTTTGCCTACCCTTGGCACACAGCCAAGTACCTCTTCCATTCTCAAATACGTGAGGGGAGTGTCTAGAGGTTTAGAGTACATACGTTTCTTCTCCAACTCTTCGTCGTCTAGAAGAAGACTAACCACCTCTTTGGGTTTCAAGGTATCTGGTTTGAAGTTCCCACCTGAAATCACCATCCGCTGAATCTACACCAAAGCAGACCAAAATGTCACCTCCAGGCATCCATTCCCTTATGGCAAATATCCAGAAAAAGACACACATCGTTCTCAACCCACTCCTCAGGTGAGGCCTCTGGTTTCCTATTTCTTCTTTCCCCCTTTTCATTTCAGTTCATTTGATTGGCTCATCCAGATTATTTGTCTGACAGAAGGAAAATGATAACTTCTTTGCTTGGAACTGCTAACTAGAAAATCTAATAGTACTGAATCAGGATGGAAAAAACAAAAAAATAGTAATTTCTTTGGAAACTAACAAATTTGGCATACAATTCAGAGGCAGATAAGCTGAAAGTATTAGGATAAGAGCTAAAAAATGTCAATCCTTCTTCCTCTGAATGCGAGAGGCCATTATTGGTGTCAGTCTCCACATGAACAACAGCTGGATCCAGGCTATGGAAACCATTCTGGGGGAAAGGGAATGAGGCATGGCCAGGGAAGTCAAGACTGCTATTGCATGGGACCTGATTTTATTTTCTATTCAGAAGAAACTGTAGTTTCATCAGGACCAATGAAAGGCAATAGAGTTTTAAACAGTCTCAATCCAGTCGATGTGGTCAGACTTTCTGTTTGCTCCATCAGGGCAGGAATTTCTTTCCCTTGTGCTTACCTCACTCTTCTCCTTGGCTCTTTGCAGAATGCGTTCTTCAATGGTGCCTTTACAGATGAGCCGGTACACGGTAACCTGCTTTGTCTGCCCCAAGCGGTGGGCCCTGTCCATGGCCTGCTGGTCCACAGTGGGGTTCCAGTCGCTATCATAGAAAATCACCTGCATAGAATATAGCAAAAACTGAAGCACTCTTGGGGAAGGACCAGAAATTCTGAGAGCAACCCAGCCAATCGTCTGTTCGCAATAGTTTGGTGTCAGTAGGGTCTGATTCCTTTCTATGATACTGAGCTAAGATACATCTTCTTAGAAGATACAAAGCCATTCCTTCACATGCCCTGAGCAAAAGATACATGCTCCTGTTTTATTTTTTTTCAGTTTTCACTTAAAAAGAGAGAGTAGCAATAATATTAATAGTTAAAATGTAGTGCTTAGTACATTAATAACATTAATGGTTAACACTTATAGTGCATTGTTCTAAGTGCATTAACTCATTTAAATCCCAGAATTATCACTGTTATTTGTGCTGAGAAAAAAATAATCCGATAATGATCATGATTTAAATACTGTTAAGACTCACATATTTTGTAGTTTAGGAGAATGAGGCACAAATGAGCTAGACCATTTATCCAAAATCACATTGCCTAAGTAAGCACCACTGCTCCCAACTATTCACAAGACTGAGGTGGGAGGACTGCCTGAGTCTGGGAGGCAGAGGCTGAGGTGAGCCGAGATTGCACCACTGCACTCCAGCCTGGGTGACAGAGCGATACCCCGTCTCAAAAACAAAACAAAACAGGTCAGGTGTGGTGACTCACACCTGTAATCCCAGCACTTTGAGAAGCCAAGGTAGGTGGATCACCTGAGGTCAGGAGTTAGAGACCAGCCTGGCCAACATGGTGAAATCCCGTCTCTACTAAAAATACAAAAACTAACCAGGCACGGTGGCTCATGCCTGTAATCCCATCACTTTGGGAGGCCAAGGCAGGTAGATTACTTGAGGCCAGGAGCTTGAGACTAGCCTGGCTAACATGGTAAAACCCCGTCTCTATTAAAAATACAAAAATTAGCTGGGCGTGGTGGTGCGCACCTGCAATTCCAGCTACCTGAGAGGCTAAGGCAGGGGAACTGCTTGAACCTGGGAGGCGGAGGTTGCAGTGAGCCGACACTGCACCACTGCACTCGAGCCTGGGTGACAGAGTGAGCCTCCGTTTCAAAAAAAAAAAAAAAAAAAAAATCAGCCAGGTGTGGTGGCAGGCACCTGTGAATCCAGCTACTCAGGAGGCTAAGGCAGGAGAATCGCTTGAACCCAGGAGGCGGAGGTTGCAGTGAACTGAGATCATGCCATTGCACTCCAGCCTGGGCGACAAGAGAGCAACTGTCTCAAAACAAAACAAAACAAAACAAAATAAAACAAAACACTGGGGCCATCTTGGAAACAGGCACGGCTTTCCCTAGAATTCTCAGGCTCTCATCAATAGTCATTTACTAGCCCATGAATTCCTAGAATGGAATGTTTAAAGAGGTCTCTGGAAGTGACTTCTAGTTTGTTGAGCAACAAACAAATTAACAACAAAATGTATCACCACTAAGTGATCCTAAAACAAACTCCTCAGTCCTCAACTCTTGAGGCTACCATCCAACATGGTGGACCAGTTCAAAATGGTCCTCATATCTCATGTGTCGTCCTTTATATCCAATCAAAAGTCACCAAATCCAGCCACTGTTTCAAAAATGAACCTGTCCTTTCTACAGTCCCACTGTTACCATTCTGGACCAGGCCCTCAAAACCTACGTCTGGATTAGCGCTCTGTTACATCAGCAGGACTCTTCGATCTCAGTCTCTTTCCTCTTCAGTCTACCTTGGCTACCACTGTGGGCCATTCCAGCTATCTGCCAGTTACACACCATGTCCAAACTCTCCTAAATAATCAGGCCCTGCTATAGAGAGCCAACTTTATTTCCTATTCTTTCCTAACACAAATATGTCCCTTCCCTTTAGACAGATGGGTCTCTTCAGTGGTCCTGGCTTATAATACATTTGTGTACACCTCTTTTTGTTCAAGCTGTTTCTCTGAACTAGAATCCCAACTCTTCTAGAGACTGGTCTGAGATCACAGCAAGGGGCTGGGGTGGGGAGTGACCTAACAGTCTCCCTCTGCAACCTATAGTAGTAACAATACTTGGCATTGCTTACCTACCTTGGGCCAAGTCCCCACTTAATCACTAACTTCTATGGTGTCCAATTATTTCATGTGTACTATTTGAAAGAGTGAGTCATCTTTCTTGAAACTGTTTCTCTCTGCCTCTCTCTCTTTTTCTTTTCTGAGACAGGGTCTTGCTCTATCACCCAGGCTGAAGTACAGTGGCATATTGGCTCACTGCAGCCCCAAACTCCTAGGCTCAAGCAATCCTCCCATTTCAGCTTCCCAAAGTGTTGGAATTACAGGTATGAGCCATTACGCCCGGCCAAAATGGTTTCCCTCCATTGTTAGCACAGGTTAGAATCCTTGGGAAGAACACTGCAAACTGCTGGCCAAAGAAAGTCACTGTGAAAGCTTATTGTCAATCTAGTGTCCTGCAAACCTAAGATTTAGGAATGCACAATGCTTGTCGCCTCTAGAGGAACTTAACAAACCTGACCACAGGACATTTTGGAGTTTCAAAGAGGACATACAAACTTCCAGAAGACCTAGTTTGAACTTTCAGGGAAAATACAGCTAACAAAAATGAAGACCTTCAGTTGGACTAGAGGATAACATTACTTGCCCAGTGTACTTTTTTTTCATCTTTTTTCTGGTTCATGTTGTCCCATGATGCCCAATGTATTTAAAATGACTACACATGTGGAATTTGAGGGCTGATGTCACACCCAAAAGATAGTATCTTGAGCTGTCTAAGCTTGAGGCTATGGTTCAGCATGAATTCATAATGTGGGGATGTGCGTGGTAGAGGTGGGTGGAGGGAGAGCCATATTATGAATTGCTTCATAGGTACTGTCTTAATATTCACATTTTCTCCTAGAAGACCCAGTGGCAACCAAACCTGATTCAACTTGTGTTCTTTTGAGTTCATAAACAGTAAGATTAAAGCCTAAGGAGATGGGTTTACAATATTAACTTCAAAAATCTCCAAATATAGAAGATATTTATTCTTTGAATGGATTCCAAGAGGTGGGGAATTTGGGAGGAAAAGAGAATAAAATAGGATTGTTGAGAAAAATACTTATGCAGGGGAAAATATGAAATACGTACAAACTAACAGGTTAAGAACAAGAGTGAGAGAACTAAAAACCAAGACAGATGTGTGGTTATCATCTAATCTAACACTGAATTAACCATGATGTGAACTGGAGGGAGTGGTGAGGGAGACAATGCACCGCAGTGGGACAGGGATGATGCCTATACTTGGCAGTAGGGTTTATGGAGCTCAGTGAGACATTCTAGAGAAAAACAAGTAACAATGAAAGGACTAGAACAACTGACTTAACTAGGAAAGATTAAGGCAAGTCAATCCACAAAGCGTGGCCCAGCAATGACTAAGGGGAAACAATAGTCAGTGCCTTCATGACATTGTAAACACCAAGCAGGGCAGGCACAGGGGAAGAGAGGTGACAGTTACCATCCGGTAGAGGGGCCTGGCTGCATAGGTCAATGAGAAGGAGTTTCAGGGGATGAGAGAGTGAGATTTAAAACAGGAAAATTTCTAGAGGAACAACTGGGAAAAGTTGGACCAACACTTGGAGGGTGGAGCTTTCTCTCCCAAGACAATGAGTGGAGGTTTGGCCCCCGCAGAGGGCTAAAAGCTGTCCTGTGAGACAGGACTTCTTGAATCTCTGCAAAGGGAGAAAGGCTCTTCATTCTCCTGACATATAAGCATTTAAAATAGGTCTGACACAGAAACACAAACAATGCAGTTTATAACAACCCCTTACTAAACAGAGTCAAATGCAAAGATAACCTTACTTCAGGAAGAATATACAAACAATGACACAGTAAGAGGCAGCTGCCATACATCATTTGCTAAAACGATGTTTTTACTAACAGAGAAGGCCAGATAGAGTCCCACATTTTTACATATGCATTCTCAATCATAAGACATTAGGTTTTTCCTGACATTTTTAGGTTGATTAATCTCTTCCTTGTCCATAAATGGTTCTGGGGAAATCCCAAAGCTAAATAAATCTCAGGGCAAAGGAAAAATGCCAGAAAGCAGCTAACCGTACTGTTTCTCTAGCAACACACACACATAGTATATCCTCGGAATTAATTTCAATCTTGATGTCTCATTTTTCTAAGAACTATTCCAGGAGTTTCTAATTTACAAGTGAATCCCCAAGCCCTTCCCCCAAAATTAAAATGTAAATTATTTCAGAATTCAGAAATCAGAGTATTCAGAGCCTCTTTTTTTTTTTTTTTTGAGACAGGGGCTCAGTGTTGCCCATGTTGGAGTGCAGTGGCACAATCACAGCTCACTGCAGTCTTGACTGCAGTCTGGGCCCAAGCAAACCTCCCACCTCAGCCTCCCGAGGAGCTCAGACCACAGGCATGTGCCGCCATGCCTGGCTAATTTTAAAAACTTTTTGTACAGATGGTGTCTCGCTATGTTGCCCAGGCTGGTTTCAAACATCTGCCCTCAAGCAATCCGCCCACCTCTGGCCTCCCAAACTGCAGGGATTACAGGCATGAGCCACCATGCCCAGCCTAGAGCCCCTCTCTGGCCTTCAAGATGAAAAAAGAATTCCTACTCTTATTCCTCTACTTATGGATCGGGGCCTAGTCTACTTTGCTTCTTTGTGGCTGGCAGGATGCTCTTTACTCCTACAGGGCAAACTATGTGAACCTTGGAAGCAAGATGTAGATCTCTCCTTTTAAACCTGCCTTTTTTTTTTTTTTTTTTTAACCATTTGAATGAACAACCAGAGAAACTATTCCTTAAGAAACCACAGACTAAACCTGAGACAGGCAAGCTGAGAAGAACAGAAACATATTTTAATAAAATGAACTTATGCTAGACCTTCCCAGGTGACCTCATACAGCCTCATGGTCTTAAATATCATCTACAGCCTCATGATTTGAAAATACAGCTTTAAAGCCAGGTGGCTCATGCCTGTAATCCCAGCACTTTGGGAGGCCAAGGCAGGCAGATCACCTGAGGTCAGGAGTTCGAGACCAGCATGGCCAATATGGTGAAACTCCGTCTCTACTAAAAACATAAAAATTAGC
>NW_012103698.1:2839647-2840687 GCF_000951045.1 Mandrillus leucophaeus | reverse complement strand
CAGGCTTGAGCCACCGCGCCCAGCCAATTTTTTGTATTTTTAGTAGAGACGCGGTTTCACTGTGGTCTCGATCTCCTGACCTCGTGATCCGCCCGCCTCCGCCTCCCAAAGTGCTAGGATTACAGGCGTGAGCCACCGTGCCCGGCCTGAAATTCTTAAAAGATACAGAGGGCAGAGAACCAAGAGATAACAAGGAGAAAGGCAAGTTTCTACTACCTGATAAACTATGTGATATGGCTCAAGTGAGCCACCACATCAGAGAACCCACAGAACATCACACACTACACTGACAGCCCTCTCATAGGATGACAGATGCTGAGGATGTACAGCTACCCAGCAATGCCTCCAGTGGCCCTCGGGTGCTGATGTCTTGCCGTACCTGGTTAACTGACTGAAAGTTTAGATGCCAAGGAAGGTACATCCTATAGTTGCTATTACAGAATCTGTAGTATCAGATTAGTGACGAGAGAGAGAGAGAGATTCCCCCTGCTACTATGAATCTATTCAAGCCTCTACACTCCTGTACCTCATTTCTCCATTACCCTCATGAGTTTGCTTTCTCCTCATAGTTGTGGGGATTCTGATGTTCTATATTTCAGAGAGGCACCATGATAGTTATATTATGTGCCATTTTTAGAGTCATGCCTTTTATAAAACAATTTCCTATTTGTGTATTTTAAAATCTCAAAGTTACTAAAATTTTTATTAAATATATTTGAATCTTAGGAATAATTCTGAGATTCAAAAAGAATCCTCTTTTCTGTTTTCTTTTTTTGAGACAGAGTCTCGCTCTGTCACCCAGGCTGGAGTGTTGTGGTGTGATCTTGGCTCACTACAACCACCGCCTCCCAGGTTCAAGCGATTCTCCTGCCTTTGCCTCCTGAGTAGCTGGGATTACAGGTGCATGCCACCACGCTCGGCTAATTTTTGTATTTTTATTACTGTGAGGGTTTCACCATATTGGCCAGGCTGGTGTTGAACTCCTGACCCTGTGATCCGCCTGCTTCCTCCTCCCAAAGTGCTGGGATTACAGGTGTGAG
>NW_012103698.1:2798209-2839252 GCF_000951045.1 Mandrillus leucophaeus | reverse complement strand
CCTTTTCATTGCTCTCCAATCACCTTTTAAAGTTCAGGATACAAAAAATGGGTTTTTCCATTAATGGAATAATGCATAAGAGTAACAAAACAATCCTTTCTGATGTGTTCAATTATAGCTCCTAAAACAAATCTGGATGGACTGACTGATTTTTTTCCAGTCTGTTTTCTCTGATGTACCCTAAGTGTCTCGAACAGTATCAGACACGTAGTAGGCATTCGTGAAATAGCTGTCGAATGCATGTGTAAGAAACTTATTCAGGTGAGGCACAGTGGCTCACACCTGTAATCCCAGCACTTCAGGAGGTGGAGGCAGGTGGATCGCTTGAGCTTCGGAGTTCAAGACCAGCCTGGGCAACATGGCGAAACCCCATCTCTACAAAAAATACAAAAATTAGCTGGGCGTGGTGGCGCATGCCTGTAGTCCCAGCTACTTGGGAGGCTGAGGTGGGAGAATCACTTGAACCTGAGAGGTGGAGGTTCAAGTGAGCTGAGATCAAGCCACTGCACTCTAGCCTGAATGACAGAGCAAGACTCTGTCTCCAAAAAAACAAAAACAAAAACAAAAAACGGAAAGAAAAGAAAATACAGCTTTAACCCTAATCTTTCTTCTGAACTTCAGACTCTGCTGCCTGGGTGACACTGCCACTTAATGTCTGATACTCCTCCTGCTTATGTCTCCTTGTAGTGTTTCATTTCTTTCTCCCACTCTAAACAGAAGCCAGAAGGACGCATTTAAAACGCAAACCAGATCATGTGACTCCTCTGTTCAAACTCTTGCAATTGCTCTCCATCTCAAAGTTCTTACCATGGCTACTAAACCCTGTATGATCTGCTTCTGCAATAGCCATCTCATACTACTCTCCCCATAGTTGATTCTGTTCTACCTGCTCTGGGCTCCTTCCTTTTGCTTGATTATGCCAAGCATGTTCTCACCTTAGGGCTTTTCACTTATCTCCTCTGCCTGGAATGCTCTTCCTTCTGCCAGGTATATGCTTAGGTTACCTCCTTACTTTCTTCAGATCTTGGCTCAAATGTCACCTTATCAGAGATGCCTTACCAATCCATATAAAACAGCAACCCCTGATCATTCTCATGCTATCACTCCTTACCTGATGAATTTTTCTTCATAGCATTCATATTATCAGTTTTTTGTTTGTTTTTGAGATGGAGTCTTGCTCTGTCGCCCAGGCTGGAGTACAGTGGCGTGATCTTGGCTCACTGCAACCTCTGCCTCCTGGGTTCAAGCAATTCTCCTGCCTGAGCCTCCCGAGTAGCTGGGACTGCAGGCGCCCACCACCATGCCAAGCTAATTTTTTTTTATTTTTATTAGAGAGAGGGTTTCACCATATTGGCCAGGCTGGTGTTGAACTCCTGACCCTGTCTCTTATACACATCTAGATGTGTATAAGAGACAGGGGCAACATGGCGAAACCCCATCTCTACAAAAAATACAAAAATTAGCTGGGCGTGGTGGCGCATGCCTGTAGTCCCAGCTACTTGGGAGGGTGAGGTGGGTGGATCACCTGAGACTGGGGAGGTTGAAGAAGCTACAGTGACCCATGATCATGCCACTGCATGCCAGCCTGGGTGACAGAGTGAGGCCCTGTCTCAAAAACAAAAACAAAAACAAACTTATTCAAAGAAAATGAATAGTAAAGTCCATAAGGAAAGCTAAAATACTCTAGTTCCAGTCAAAGAGCAACTAGAGTCTTTTAATACAAGAGGCAAAGAAATACAAAGTTTGCAAGTTTGTGATACAAAAGCAAAGGGTAACACAAACTGAATGCCATAGTAGAAAAACCTGCACAGTAGGTTTCATAGTAGAAAACCTGCATATCTAGTTGATTGTACTCTCATTACTTACTGTGTCTGCAGCAGTGAGATTGATACCTAGTCCTCCAGCTCGTGTGCTTAACAGGAACACAAAGATGTCATTCCTGCACAAAAGGAGAGATACGTTAAAGGAAAAACTGAAAAGAAAAAATGGCATGTATCAAAAGAGAGAGATCTCTGAATATAGAGCATAGAGTCTAGGACTAAAAAGAGTTTTGGTGGTTACCTAGGCCTGATTGATATTTCTGTAAAGCATTATACAATGTTGCTCTGTTCTTACAATCAAACATGGAGGTCATCTTCCAATCTGAAGATAAACTTTTGCTGCCCACTAATAAATGATTGATAGGCAACACAAGTATAAACATGCAGCAAATATAACAGAAAAATATGTTACCACAGATGTATAGACCTCTCTGTCACATTTTTAAATCAAACCATTCCTAGTTCATATAGAGGGGTCAAGTAAATTAGTACTTCCTGGTTTTCTCTAAGAATCATGACTTGTAATAGTTTGGGGACTAATGTTATTATTCCAAAGCACCCATTTTTTTTTTTTTTCTGGATGGAGTCTCACTCTGTCACCCAGGCTGGGGTGCAGTGGTGTGATCTCAGCTCACTGCAACCTCTGTTTCCTGGGTACAAGCTCCTGCCTCAGCCTCCCGAGTAGCTGGGACTACAGGCGCTCGCCACCACACCCACCTAATTTTTTATATTTTTAGTAGAGATGGGGTTTCACCATATTGGCCAGGCTGGTCTTGAACTCTTGACCTTGTGATTCGCCCATCTTGGCCTCCCAAATTGCTGGAATTACAGACGCGAGCCACCACGTCCAGCGTCAAAACACTCATTTTTAAGATGAAGAAAGTTGAGTCCCTGAAAAATGACTCAAAGAACTAAGACCCAGGCCATGACTTTTATGTGCTAACTTGAATTTAGGATCAGTCCATGAAGACAGGCTGGAACTAAGCACTTTTGGATGAATGCCAACACACCCCTTACATAGAAATGATTAAATATGGTTTTCTCAGTCTCCTTCTACTTCCTATGTTCTTTCAAAGAAACACTGAATTACAAACAAACCAGTAGGTACCACTGTCACTCACTTGAGCAGCAAATATTTACTGAATGTCTTCTGGGAACAAGCCCATACCAGATCACAAAGAACAGGCTCTTTTTCTTTTTTTTTTTTTTTTTGGAGATGGAGTCTAGCTCTGACACCCAGGCTGGAGTGTAGGGGCGTGATCTCGGCTCACTGAAACCTCTACCTCCTTGGTTAAAGCAATTCTCCTGCCTCAGCCTCCCGAGTAGCTGGGATTACGGGATTACAGGTGCCTGCCACCATGCCTGGCTAATTTTTGTATTTTTAGTAGAGACAGGACTTCACTATGTTGACCAGGTTGGTCTCCTACCTCAGGTGATCCACGTGCCTCAGCCTCCCAAAGTGCTGGGATTACAGGCATGAGCTACTGTGCCCAGAACAGGCTTTTGACTCTAAGATTTATCTACACACACACACACACACAAATAAGGGCTCGGTTTTAGCCCAGTTCGTATAGATTGCATAAATATATCTTAAGATTATCTTGCATCTTCATATTCCTGACACCTCAGGCTATTTTCTAGAATATCTCTAAGGAAAATAGATTGCATTACACTGGTGAGCAAACAAGACAGTCCTTTTAAGTCAAGCTGTTAATCCCCCCCTTTTTTTTTCATGTTTGTAGTGGAGAATCCAACTGGAAATTCATTTAGATTAGTGTTATTCAAAGTGCAGGTCACACCTGTCATTGGTCATGACATCAGTTTGGTGCTTTAAACAGCATTAAAGAAAGAAAAAAGAGATTAGAAAATATTCTAATGCATTATAAGTCATAAGGGTAAGTAATGTTTTGTGAAGTTTCAAATGCAGAATAAAGGTACTAAAATCACAGTGTAAAATGAATTTTTTATTTTGTGGATTCCAGTAAGGAAAAAAAAACCAAAAACAAAAAACAAACCCCACAAAACCAAAACCAAAAACAAAAAACAACAAAACAACAACAAAAAAAACACCAGAAACAAATATACTGACATCAGGATGCTCTCATCCCTTCAGGCTATTCTTCCTTGGTAAAGTCACTTGACTGCTGACAGTCTGTTTCCTGGACTATAAAATGAAGATGCTATAAATACTGCTGAAGTGACTAACTGATGACATATCAATGTTAAACATAAGTATCAGTGAAAGAACTATTTTGAAATAAACATCCTGGTTAATCACTAAGGTAGGTATGTCCTGTGGAAATCTGCCCATTATTTGCATTGAATTAAACACAACTTTCCTAGAGAGGCATGGATAACAGACCACGGGTGGCGGTCTCTCAGTTAGTGATTCCAAATGCTTCGTGCTCCGATGAAAGTTCTACTAGTTTATCCTTGAATTTTATCACAAAAGTTAATATTTCATAATTTTATTTGATTCATAAAATGCCATCTTTATGATTAAATCATGTAGTGTAAACCAAAAGGCTGAAGGGCATCTGCCAGTTTATAAGCACATTTTCCCACAGATATGGGATGATGTAAATGGAAGGAGGCATGGTACCTCACAGGCCCAAAGAAGAATATTTAATCACAATAAGGCTTCAAATAAAAACTGATTGAGCTTTTTAGGGTCGTACTAATCTCTGGAAGGCTGAGGTGCGAGGATAACTTGAGGTTAGGAGTTCGAGATCAGCTTGGGCAATACAGCAAGACCCTGCATCTACACAAAAATCTTAAAAAAAAAAAATTAGCCAGGCATGGTGGCACATACCTGTAAACCCAGCTATCTGGGACACTGAAGCAAGAGGATCGATCATTTAAGCCCAGGAGTTCAAGGATGCAGTGAGCTACACATCACACCAGTGCACTCCAGCCTAAGCAACAGAGTGAGATTCTGTCTCTTAAAAAGGATAAGCAATCCTTCCCACTTCGGCACTGAGAAGATTGCTCTTGCTCCATACATCTTCCTCTCCTGCTTTGGTGGGTACAGAGGCAAGGAATCAAAGGCTCCTCTGATACCTGTGTGAGAGTTGATGGAGTCATTCAATGGCTAGGACTTTTCTTTGATAATTCTTGAGAAGACCCAAAATAAGAGCATGGGGTGTCAGGGAATGGGTACAGGGTGGCGGTATGGGGGACTGGTGGGAAAAGACAAGGCATTTGAGCAGTACAACAAAAGGAAGTATTAGAAGCAAAAAGATAAGTAATTTCTGGCCAGGTGCGGTGGCTCACGCCTGTAATCCCAACACTTTGAGAGGCTGAAGTGTGTGGATCACTTGAGGTCAGGAGTTCAAGACCAGCCTTGGCAACAGGGCAAAACCCTGTCTCTACAAAATACAAAATTAGCTGGGTGTGGTGGTACAAGCCTGTAGTCTCAGCTACTTGGGAGGCTGAGGTAGGAGAGTCAGTAGAGCCTGGGAGGTCAAGGATGCAGTGAGCTGTAATCGCTCTACTGTGTTCTACTGCACTCCAGAGCCTGGGTGACAGAGTGACACCCTGTCTCAAAAAAAAAAAAAAAAGAAAGAAAAGAAAAGAAAAAGATGAGTAATTTCCATAGTCTGTACAGTCAGAGTTTAGTTCAGATGTAATCACTTACAAATAGGGGCTATATACAGAAGAACACTAGTGAAAGAAATGTAGGTAAAAATAAATTAGTAGAAAAACTTAGAAATACAATGGTTTCTTTTGGATATCAATTATGTACTGAAAAGATGCCTTGTGATGATGAGGTAGATGATGAATTCAACGTAATTTTATCATATTGTAATGAAAAAATAAGAATTGCAGAAACCTTGGGTTCTTATAATCAAATAAATTAGTTCTAATCATGGACTATACTGCTGTAAAAACCAAAAATATCTAAATCAAACTACTAAGAAGTTCCTTTCTAACGAATAATGCTATAACAGTATTGATAATGTGAATTAATGTTTTAGGGGCTCTGACTAAACAGGAGAAAACAAAATCCCAGAAGGCAACATGGTGGTCTGGGTGCCCTCTCTAGGAAGCTGAAAAGGCATCTCAACTCAGGGTCACTTGGAACAGACCTTAAAGACCAGCCATCTGGCTGGTCTGTTAAGGGGCCTATAAAACCACACAGCAAAGACATGTGTAGGTCTCGCTCTCACTCTTCTTTAATAACCCATTGAGGTGACTTTGCACCAACATACCCAAATAGTGCTAGGCACATAGCTGACTGCAGTAAAGGCTTGCTGAATGACTGAAAAGGAACCACAATGAAAGACAACTGTGAATCTCTACGACACTCACAAAGAAAAAAATCCATGCTACAGTCACTTTTCCCTCATGTTTTCCAAAGAGTCACACTGAGTGGTCAGATAATGGGGTGAGGATCCATTTGGTAAAGGTCATGGGTTAGGAGGAAGGGAAGCAAAGGCCAAGGCGCCACAGAGCAAAGACCTTGTGAATGGCTTCTAGGATCACGCACTGGTCACATGCTCTGAATGTTGCCCAGTCAGGACATCCTGGCCAAACAGTCTTTAGTCTCAGTCAGACTTTTTCCTGGAAGGATCCCTCATAAATAAATCTTGTATGAAGGGAATGTAAATGGCTTTTTATAGGCGTTGTTGTTTACTCTGGCTGACCTTTGAGCCACAAGGCTTTCCAGTTGAAACTACAATTTTTTCTTTGGATATCTTTCATTAATACTAATTAAATTATTTGGCAAGGAGTGCTTGTGTCCAAAAACACCTGTCTTTTTCTCTGTTTCACGCGATTGCAGTCACTCAAATTTGTAAGTTGAGCATTTTCCCCCCTTTAGAGGGGTCAGTATATGCACAGTCCAGATTCTACACATGAGAAATAGATTACTTCTTTGCCATAATCCCAACTCTAAGCATCCAGTTTGTAATGTATGCAAGGATCAAAAGGAGACTTCAGTCTCTTTTTCCATTTTGCCTAATATTAGATAGAGGGTGTTAAAACGATGGTTACCCAAATGTTGACTCTAAATAACATTCACTGTTACCTAAGTAATTCTCAGCTGTAGAGTCTGAAGGCTCAAGCAAGATTTCCTAATAAAAGCTGTGAAAAATTACATTTTTTACTAAGTAGATCCAAGTAAAATTTAATGGTGAAAATGCCATTATTTTAGAGCTAAACTTTTCAAAATTATTGTGCACTACTACTGGGATTGCCCAAGTAATTCTGCTTCCCAAGTAAAGTAAGAGATTTCAGAGATAATAAATTATATACCTCCTGATTTTTTTCCACTACGAAGGTACTGCAAAATATACTGAGCCCTGGGTCTCACAGCCCCGTTTTCTAATAATTGGGTAAGCCAGGAGAACGACTGCGGCTCTACTACTCAGAAGCCCAAATCACTAGAAGTCAACATACTACAGCTCTGGTTGGGGTCTGTATCAGTAGAATTTTCTACAAAGAAATATACATAGTCTTAAATGTTCTTATCTTTTCACTCAGTAATTTCTCATGTTTGAATCTATGCTAAGACAGTAATCTAAAATAGTGACAAAGCTTTATACACAAAAATATTCACTCAACATTTCTAGTAGATATTTCTATTCAACAACAGAAAAGTGGTATATATACCCAGTGTAACAGAACAGTGATCATTAAAAATGTTGTTGGCAAGGCTGGACACAGTGGCTCATGCCTGTAATCCCAGCATTTTAGGAGGCCGAGGAGGGCGGATCACGAGGTCAGGAGATTGAGACCATCCCGGCTAACATGGTGAAACCCCATCTCTACTAAAAATACAAAAACTTAGCCAGGCGTGGTGGCAGGTGCCTGTAGTTCCAGCTACTCGGGAGGCTGAGGCAGGAGAATCATGTGAACCTGGGAGGCGGAGGTTGCAGTGAGCCGAGATCGCGTCACCACACTCCAGCCTGGGTGACAGAGTGAGAATCTGTCTCAAAAAAAATAAATAAATAAAATAAAGGTTGTCGGCAAAGACTTTTTAATGATACATGAAAATGGTTATAATAGAACATTAAGTAGAAGAAATCAGGATACAAAATCCCACCTATAATATGGTAACAGTATAAATACAACCCTATACATACGTTAAAGTCTAGAGAATATACCAAAATGTTAACAGTAGTGGGATTGTGGGTGATTTTTCTTTTCTTTTTTTCTTTTTTTTTTTGAGATGGAGTCTCACTCTGTCACCCAGGCTGGAGTGCAGTGGCAGATCTCTGCTCACTCCAACCTCCAACTCCCGAATTCAAGTGATTCTCCTGCCTCAGCCTCACCCCCCTGAGTAGCTGGGATTACAGGCACCCACCACCACGCCCAGCTAATTTTTGTATTTTTAGTAGAGATGGGGTTTCACTATGGTGGCTGAGCTGGTCTCGAACTCCTGACCTCAGATGATAAGCCCACCTTGGCCTCCCAAAGTGCTGGGATTACAGGCGTGAGCCACCACACCCGGCCTTTCATCTTGAAATATTTTTCAAATTTTTCTCAATAGGCATTTCATTATAATATATAAAGGCCCCAACTGTTACTGAAGAAAAACAAAACATTATTGTTAAAAAGATCCTTAAATGTACAATATTAAATATACTAGTGGAAAATAAACACAAACAGTATCAGGTGAAATACCTATTACTTAATGGCTTTTCTCATTACAAAGCATGCCACCCCATACCAGTGTACCCACATCACAGATACACTGGCATGACTGGAGAAAATACAGGCACTCTGAGGAAACATACAGTCTACAGATCTTGCACGTAAGATTCTTGTCAAGTTGCAGCTCTGAGGCTGGAGTAGGTAAGGACATGACATGATAAGATATGTATCACTGATTTTAGAATTAAGAAAAGATGAAGATTGCCCAGTAATTTTTTTTTTTCCTCTTTTTGCCAAAACAATGTGCTGGGCTAAGGAGCCACAATGCTTACTCATGTTTCAAATAATTGGTTTTAGAATCTACTGGTAGCTTCTGCTAGGTGAGAAGTTAGGTCAGGCTATCCACACAGCTGTGCCAGGGTAACAAATGGAAATAGGTTTGAAGCAGATCTTCTCCTTATTGTTGGTCAAACGGGCACCTGGAATTCTGGTGTGTAGTTTTAACTTAGGAAAAACCCTTAAACAGAGGACATTCTATGTTGAATTGTAGATGTGTTTTATGCCAAATTATTTTATGTCTGAATTAAACCATGCTTTAGAATTGAATGAAATTAAAAATTGTAATCTAAATAAAATGGCTATGTGCTTAATTTTCTTCACAAGAATTCAAAACTGAAATATTAAGAGGCCATGCAATTAAAAGCCAAAGTCAAAGCTGTTCTGATTTACTGATATTAAGATCTGCTTTATTCCTCAGCTCTCCAGGTCTAAGGAGGAAAACTGAAGATGAAGTTCAGCAGACCGTCACTAGTGAGGCCTGGCTTTCTCCTTGGAGAGAGCAGTAAACCAGACTCTACCTATTACAATGAGAAACTGCACTCAGGATAATTATGGCTCTGTAAACCATCAGCATTCAGCAGGCGGTAACTGAAATTTCATAGGCTCATTAGTAGGTGGGAGAGGTACTGTGGATGAGAGCTGCCAGCTGAATAGATTGTACAGTATTGCAATTTGTCATACTGCACCGTGCTGCTACTATGTTGAAAGGAAAGCAGGAAAATAAAAGGTACTTTTTCTTATACAAAATGAAACACAGAAACAAACTAATAACTTTAAGTCAACACTCAGAAATTGCTACTGTTAGCAGCCGGGAACATTGGTTCATGCCTATAATCCTAGCACTTTGGGAGGGGGAGGTGGGTGGATCACTTGAGGCCAGGATTTCGAGACCAGTCTGGCCAACATAGTGAAATCCCGTCCCTACTAAAAATACAAAAATTAGTTGTGTGTGGTGGCGCATGTCTGTAATCCCAGCTACTTGGGAGGCTGAGGCACGAGAATTGTCTGAAACAGGGAGGCGGAAGCTGCAGTGAGCCGAGATCGTGCCACTGCACTCCAGACTGGGTGACAGGGAAAGACTGTCTCACACACACAAAAAAAACAGAAACGGCTACTGTAAGCAATGAAGAATATACGCTGGTGGATTTTTTTCTACATACCTATTATCTATTAAGGAGGATCTTGGTTCATACTTAGAAACGATTTCTTTTGTTATCCAAAGAAATAGGCGCTGGTGTCATAAGAAAGCATACTTCAAACATACAAACTATCAGGTATATTCTCTTTTTCTCTCCCAGACACATAGATCTGAATTATGATAAGCAGATTTAGTAACTTCTTAAAATGGCAGGAATTACATCTTGATTCCTTAACAATCTCAGATGCCCTGGCATTAAAAAAAAAAAACTTACCATTTCAAGCACTAGAGGGAAATTAAAAAGATAATTTTTGTAATTCCCATGAACATTACCTGTTCTGAAAATCAGCAACCATGTCTCGTCTCTCCGAGATCTTGGATGAGCCATCAAGCCTCATGTAAGTATGCTTTCTGTAAACCATGTATTCCTGCCAACCGGGATGAAAGGACACAGTAAGTCTGATGCAAATTACTGTATTCTGATTTCCATAAGCATCTACCCGTCTTCTACCTTGTCCACATTGGAGGCAAGCCATTATATCCAGAATGGGGAGAGCGCAACCTCAAGAGTACAGGAAGTTTACTTGTAAATGAGTTTACTGCCAATGTGTGAAAATCCAGGGCAATCTGAAGATTATAATCACTCTCAATTTCAGTTTGGAACCTAATCTTATTTCTGTAAATTCCTATAGGTTTCATTAAAAAAAAAAAAAAAAATTCCACAAACCAAAATAGTTTTTCAGTCATCAACCAGATATCTTTCACAGCTATGAAAATACCTACTTTTTTTTTCAGTGAACAACATTCACTGAAATGAATGTGTTTCCCCAGAGCAAATCTTTACTGATTAAAATGCTTACATTTACAGCCTAAGCTTCCTTCTCCCATCAGAGCATGCATCACTGCTAGGGCAGGCCTAAGTATCAGAGTGAAACAAAAGACAAGGTAATTTTCTATGGCAGAGAATGTTCTTAACATTATCAAGAGGAATTACAACTTTTAAGACGTCAAAAGATACAATGGAGAGACTGCCTCTCCATTCTTAGAAGTTGCAATTCTTGGCCGGGCTCGGTGGCTCAAGCCTGTAATCCCAGCACTTTGGGAGGCCAAGATGGGCAGATCACGAGGTCAGGAGATCGAGACCAGCCTGGCTAACACAGTGAAACCCCGTCTCTACTAAAAAATACAAAAAACTAGCCGGGCGAGGTGGCGGGCGCCTGTAGTCCCAGCTATTCGGGAGGCTGAGGCAGGAGAATGGCGTAAACCCGGGAGGCGGAGCTTGCAGTGAGCTGAGATCCGGCCACTGCACTCCAGCCTGGGTGACCGAGCGAGGCTCCGTCTCAAAAAAAAAAAAAAAAAGAAGTTGCAATTCTTCTTATAGTTATGTCCAAATGAACATTTATTTCCTCTTTTGTTATCTCTGATTACACTACAAAAAGTCCACTTGTAGAAGAACTGGTATCAAAAACTCAACACAGCGGCCTATTTATAAGAAACAGCATAAAATAGTTACTTTGGTTCTAAAATAACTTTTCTATTGAAAAAGACTAATCATTTCTACATTTGGGAAATGTTTGTGTTAATTAGTTTTCTGTGATCAAATGTTCTTATATTGCTATATTTTCATATGTAACTCTTACACTTGGTGGGACATTTTAGCACACAAGGTTGGTGTAGTTTGGTATATCTGGTGCAGTGTATGTGACAGCCTATTCTTAGATGGAGTGAGTGCCAAGAACTTGGCAGAGGTCTCTGGCTAGGGTACATGTGAAGCAACGCTGGTCAACAAAGTAGACAAGCTCACTGACATATGCATCTTCATTGTGTTTTATGTTTGGTTTAATTTTAATTTAATTTTTTGCTATTTCTTTCTGTCTCGAAGTGGTTCCTTAAGAGCTGTGATAATCAAAGAAGAGCATAAAATACTCAAAGTGAGCTTCAAGTTCACACTTGCTGGCATTGCTACATTGTAGGACTGAGCTAACGGCAGAAGGGTAGGGGGTGTTTTGGATAAAAAGGACTTCAGGAAAAAAGGTATAAAATGATAGCAAGATGACGGTCCTTAGAGGCTTGCTATACCTTTTGCAGCTAATCCAATCACAGAATGTTGCAATCAGAACAACAAAATAACTAGACAATACCAAGATAGTTTACAGTCACCCATAACACAGATTAAAATTTTAGCCTTATTTATTTATTTATTTTTTATTATACTTTAAGTTCTAGGGTACATGTGCACAACGTGCAGGTTTGTTACATATTGCCTTTTTTTTTTTTTTTTTTTTGAGACACAGTCTTGCTCTTGTCACCTAGGCTGGAGTGCAGTGGCGCAATCGTGGCTCACTGCAGTCTCCTCAAGCGATTGTCCTGCCTCAGCCTCCTGAACAGCTGGGATTACAGGCAACCGTCACCACACCTGGCTAATTTTTCTATTTTTAGTAGAGACAGGGTTTCACCATGCTGGCCCGGCTGGTCTCAAACTCCTAACCTCAGGTGATTTGCCTGCCTTGGCCTCCCAAAGTGTTGGGATTACAGGCGTGAGCCACTGCGTCTTCTTTGCCTTTTAAACTGAACTTCTAGCCACATAAAAGCACTGATGAATGAATCTTCTAGTAAATGATGCTGTTTATATATTTATATATCAAGGCCAGCACAACCCCAGGGATATTATTCCTAGACCAAAATCAAACCAACCCTGATTATAGAGAACCTGTTACTGAGGCAACAGAAGTGAATTATTCCCTTCCACAGCTTCAAGTCTTAGCTCCTGAACTAAGATGAGCAGTGGGATTTCAGGTTTTGGTAAATTTAGAGTCTATTTCAGTAAATAGCTTAAAAAAACAGAAAACAAGAAAATGGACATGAAAAGATCTGTTAAAAGTCTGAATACAGCAACATCTACATCCTCATACTATAGGAAAACACCTAAAAGACAAAGATTGGGGCCAGGTGTGGTGGTTGGCCGGAGGAAGTGGCTTACGCCTGTAATCCCAGCACTTCGGAAGGTCGAGGCAGGTGGATTACTTGAAGTCACGAGTTCAAGACCAGCCTGGCCAACATGGGGAAACCCCATCTCTACTGAAAATACAAAAATTAGCTAGGTGTGCTGGTATGTGCCTGTAGTACCAGCTACTCAGGAGGCTGAGATGGGAAGATCACCCGAGCCCAGGGAGTTTGAGGCTGCAGTGAGCCAAGATCATGCCACAGCACTGCAGCCTGGGCAACGGGGTGACTGTCTCAAAACAAACAAAACAGGTGAATGGATAAAGAAAATGTGGCGTATATATATAAATATATACTGGAATATTATTCAGCCTTAAAAAGAAGGAAATCAATATGAGTAAACCTGATTATGTTAAATGAAATACGCCAGACATGGAAAAGACAAGTACTGCATGGTTCAACTTATACGTGCAAGCTTAAAAAGTTAAACTCATAAAAGTAGAGAGTAGAAGGGGGGTTGCCAGGGGCTAGGGGAAATGGGGAGATGTTGGTCAAAGGGTACAAAGATTTAGTTATGCAAAATCAAAAAAATCCTGGAGATCTAACCATTATGGTGACTACAGTTAATAATATTGTATCGTATATGTGAAATCTTCTAAGAGAGACAATATCACATGATCTACCTCAAATATATATAATTTTTATTTATCAAGCATACATCAGTAAAGCTGTAGCTGGAAAAAAACTTCAAAGATTATTCTGATAGCCTATATTGGCAGCTGAGAACAACCACTAGAAAGGGAATGCAGGGCAGTTTCCCTTTGAACCTTGCCATTCAGCATGGCCCTTAGAGGGGCAGCACTTGTACCACCTGAGGTCTGTTAGAAATGCAGAATTGAGGGACACACCTCTTACCCAGTAAATCGTAATCTGCATTTTATTTTTATTTTTTTGAGATGCAGTCTTGCTCTGTTGCCCAGGCTGGAGTGCAATGGCGTGATCTTGGCTCACTGCAACTTCCACTTCCGGGGTTTAAGTGATTCTTGTGCCTCAGCCTCCCAGGTAGCTGGATTATAGGCATGCGCCACCATGCCTGGCTAAGTTTGTATTTTCAGTGGAGATGGGGTTTCACCATGTTGGTCGGGCTGATCTCAAACTCCTGACCTCAGGTGATACATCCACCTTGGCTTCCCAAAGTGCTGGGATTACAGGCGTCAGCCACGATGTCCAGCACACCATTAAAATGTGCATTTTAATAACATTTGATTCGAAAGCATTAATTTTGAGAAGCACTATGGTAGACATATGCAGTTTTTTTGGTTTTGTTTTGTTTTTGAGGCAGGGTCTTGCTCTATTGCACAGGCTGAAGTATAGTTTTCTTGGATCACTGCAGCCTCGACCTCCTGGGCTCAAGTGATCCTCTCACCTCAGCCTCCCAAGTAGCTGGAACTACAGGCATGCACTATTATGCCCAGCTAATTTTTTAATTTAAATTTAAAATTTTTATAGAGATGGGAGTCTTGCTATGTTGTCCAGGCTGGTCTTGAACTCCTGGGTTCAAGTGATCCTCCTCCCTTGGCCTTCCAAAGTGCTAGGATTACAGGTATAAGCCACGGTGTCTGGCCAAACATACACTGCTTTTAAAGCATTGGAACACTTTCTTCAAGCAAACTCTTATATGGAACCCCTCTAATATAGATAATAGATAAAAGCATTGCTATCCTGACTGATAAAGAGTGGCCATCTCTGCTTAATATCTACCAGTCCTCTAACACATCTCATCAGTTTGAAAACCACTGTTTTACTATACAGGTTGGGAAGACAATGCTCTGTTTGCATGCCACTGATTAAAAGGTAGGACTTCGGATCACATCCACATGCCACATCAGTGGCATGCAAACAGAGCTGCCAGCATAACTCAAGATAGTTTTACTGAGCATTCACTAACTGCCAGTCACTATTCTATTTTACCTGGTTATGTTCATCTAATCATTATGGCAACCTTTAAGGTAAGTGCTATTTAATATATTTTTTAATTTCTCTTTTAATTTTTTCCCCCAGGATCAGAGATCACGATCAAAATCTTCATGATCTGCTCTGCAACAGCTTCCAATCACCTCCTTCTTACATTTTTTTTTTTTTTTAGATTTTTAATTTTCATGGGTGTATATTAAGGGTAGGTTTATTATTGTCCCTCCTATTTTACAGATGTTAAGGTCCCTCATGTGACACAGTCGGTGGCAGACCTAGGATTGAAACTCAAGCAGATTGGTTCCCGAGTCCTTGGCTTAACCCTCCTACTATTTCTCAGATGGAAGGGATGATCAGCACTACTAACATGAAATAAAAGGGAGCCCCATTAACCCTATGGTTTTTAATATATCCTGTCCATAATCTGATCCACCACCAACATAAAGAAAGGATAATCAGACACCTGAAAAAATAAAGGCAAATGTTTTATATATCCTATTACCAACCTTTCATTCTGAAACTTCAATTCCAAAGCTGGCTCTGATTTCATTTTAACCGGATTTCATTTTGATAAAACCATTTTGGGAAAGGACTCAGTATGGTCCACAAACCTGCAGATGTGATGTAATTTTATTTTCTTGGACATGCTGTTTTCCATCTTTGGGGTATATAATTAGCAAAAAGGCTACTCTCTCTATTACAATTTTTCTGCAGTCCAAGTAAATTGAACCAAGCGAGTTAAGTTGACAACCATAATTCCCTTATCTAATGCAGAGCCCTTTGGAGCAAGACAAGCAAAAGGCAATCATGGGCCCAAAATAATCTGACTTCAACCTACTCCTGTTATCTCCCTTTCTTCTATGCCATATGTTCCAGTCACAGTGGACTACTCTTGTACCTTTCCATCTCTCTTTTTACATCTGGCTTCCTTAGTCTCAAATTCCTTTCTCCCTGATGGTTGAAATTCTATTTGTTCTTAAGTTCAGATGTCACTGTCTTTGTGATGCCTTCCTTAAGAGTGACTCAGTTAGAAATAAACGTATCCTTCTTGCTATCCTCAGCTCTATTCACACATTTTGACATTAGTATCAGGGTTCACTGACAATTACTTGTATATGTATATGTCTCCTCCACTAGATATATTCCTTACAGTCAAACACCATGTTTAACTAATATTTGCATCTGCCCAGCATTAATGCTTTGCTCAAAGGTAGCATGGAGGAAAAAAAGAATGAAAAAGACTATACACAGCATGGCTGTAAGCTGACAATTTTTCTTCTATAATTCCTAAGACCTAATAAGAACTCTAGTTAACAGTAGCCCCAATTTTCTTTCTTTTTCTTTTTTTTGAAAGGAAGTAGAGTACACTTGGAAGAAGGCCAAGCAGGCAACTTAAGATATCAGATGTGCCAACCCAATTTGCTTTTCATTCCATGGGGCATTTTCAGAATACCCAGCTTTACAGTATCTTCAGAATCATAGCTTCCAAAGGTAACCTGCATTTCTAAGAGAGGCCAACTCATAAATGACAGAATGCCTACTCAGGATAAATCTTCCCCCAGTGAGCAACTGCACTTGGATAGCTGACTGAGCAAGTTACACAACTCAGGGTCTCAAATGTCATTATGTATGGATTATCTGGATTTAATTCTATATTGCACTATTATCACATATTGGTGCAGTTCAAGATTTGTCTGGATTTCAGTATTTAACAATTACACTACATATAGCAAAAAATGATTAACTCTTTCCAAGTACTCTTTATTGCATAGGAAAGTATCAAGTGGCTTATTTCCTTAAACTACAAACTCAGTTGCTTGATGCAACAGGAATGAAACTCAAAAAAGAAGACCCAGAGATAAGTCATTTGTAGTAAGTTAAAAGTTCTTTGCTACTAGAATACAGAGAATAGTCCCTAACCATGGTAAAACTGGTGGTAGCAGGAAAAGTTCTGCCTGACATCCAGCTGGATACCACCATCCCAAATGCACAGGGATCATGTGTTCCCCTAGTATGCCCAACAGCCAAGATCCTATAGGTGGCCAGGTGCGGTGGCTCACGCCTGTAATCCCAACACTTTGGGAGGCCAAGATGGGAGGATTACTTAAGGTCAGGAGTTCGAGACCAGCCTGGCCAACATAGCGAAACCCCATCTCTACAAAAATACAAAAATTAGCCAGGCATGGTGATGCGTGCCTGTAATTCCAGCTGTTCCAGAGGCTGAGGAAGAACTGCTTGAACCCAGCAGGTGGAGGTTGCAGTGAGCCGAGATCCCACCACTGCACTCCAGCCTGGGTGACAGAGCGAGACTCCGTCTAAAACAAAACAACAACAACAAAACAACAAAAAAGATCCTCTTGGTGGTTCAGTAAATATAAAATAAACTCATAATGACATTTATTGATCTATGATTCCCTCACCTATTTACGTCCTTGACTTCTGCCAGTGGCAAACTAAAAACTCCTGGCCCTGGAAATTAAGCAGTCTCCTCTTCACTATTTTGGTTTTTCTTAGTGCCCATTTGTTACAGCAAAAGCACTCTCCTTTTAAAAATCCCCTATCTGGAAATACTACTATTTAGATGCCATATGAAATAATACAACATTTCTGAATATATTCTATTTGGAAGAAGATCTGATATACACACAAGAAATTTAAAGCCAGATTTTTACCCAAGGAAAAAAGGAAGCGATCAATGACTTTAAAAAATACTGTGCAAATAGTAATGTCCAAAACTAGTATTTCTCACAGAATGGAAACCTGGCCATAGAGAAGTATGTGAATTCTTAATGTCTTCTAGTTCTGCCAAGCCCCAGAAACAGAGAGACAGACAGGCATGGCTAAGGCACATAACAACAACAACAAAACCCCAAAAAGCCTGTTGGATGAAAGAGAGCTGCTGACATACTCCACAGCAACACAGAGCTTTGATACCCGCAGTGTGAGTTTCTAACTCTTACTCTATTGGAAGCATTTCTTTCTCTCTTTGAAGAGGGTATACGATTTCAAGAGAAAAAGGAAAATCCTGAAATAACAAAACAACCAACATTTTGAGACTTAAGTTTGTGTTTTTTCTTAAGGTCAAGAACACTCAATGGACAGCATCTATTCAGAAGGTCCTAGTGCAAGACCACGTGCCAGGTCATGCTTTAATGCTGAAACATGGCTTTAATGAATGTTAGTACTCAGAGTTTCTATTATGAAAGTGACTGAAAAACACTCTTTCAAAGATTAAAAAATGCAGGCCTAGTGCTGCACTATCTCAAGATGCACAATATGTTTATATTTCAATCAATGATTAGATATACGGTAAACACTGTGGGCACTGTAATTCTGTGCTTATAAATTAAATTCTATTTCAGTACTAATCTCCTGGAATACAGAATGTGGTTCATTTGAGTGGATAATATTAAAATAAACTAAAAATGAATAACTTTAAGAAAATAAATGAAGAACCACTAGTGTAGTATTAAGGAAACCAGACAAGAGTTTCATTTTAGCTTTTAAAACATACAAATAGTTGCAACATTTTCTAGTTTCAGCATCCAAGATGCATGTTATACATATGGCTAAGGAATGTCAGCAGTTGTGAAATTCAGGCTTTGAATTTGCATTTCCCTAATTTGGAATTCCCCTTAGAAATACATCTATGTTTAGAGAGGCTCTCAAGCTGCTTATTTGCAAAACCTACTCACTAGGTCCACAGCCCAAAAATAACTGTTGGATTATAGATAGAGAGGAAGTGATCCTGGTGGGTAGAATTTACAGCACTTATCCTGAACAAACTTACCATACTCTGAATTACTTATTTTAGTAATATTTAATGAGAACCTAGAAGTGTGCAATACACCGAGGGAAGGACTAAAATAGAGGCTGTATCAAACTTAAACCACCTACACTCACCTTTACCTATCAAAGCTAGTTTATTTTTTGATTGCTCATTCACATTCCCTTGGAACTTCTCTTTAATACGAATCAACATGTAATACAACAGTCTTGGAAAAGAAATACCATTATGTCCCTTACTAGTATCCTTAGCATACTGCTTTTTCTTTAATTGTTAGCAGCTGAAGATCACTACTTTAGCTATACTTTCCCTGCCTCTTGAGGACAAGGAAAGTGCACTTTACCTAAAAAGAGCCCCACTGCAGGAAAAGTTACTCATGTTGTTTTGGCTGTTGGGAGCATGTCTGAACGGAACACTAGACATGCAGGCGGTCCTTCTATTTTGGATTACTGCTGTTAGGACATTTAACATAGTTAACATATACATCAAACGCAACAGCTTAATCACCTCTCTTATGATGAGTTACATTCACTCATAGGCACTTTCATCATTTAGGAATAAGTGGCCTACTCATAATACAAACCAGAGTTTAGCCTGTCAGCATCATTCAAGGGGCTATGAAACCTAAGACTTGGTGCTGAAACTGACCCCCAAAATCATTTATGTCTCTGGGTAAAAGAAGTTACCAGATTATTAAAAGAAACCTCCCACTGATTTCAGATAAATTCATTGCAAAATTCAACAAGCCAATCCTGGCTTCCAAAAAGCCTAAAAACCCTCCTTAAGGCTAGCCTTCATTCCTTCTCTACTGATACGGTCCCTATTGCTTTATTCCTAGGTAATGATAACAACAGTACAATTTCCACTTACTTATTACTATTCCCTGGTGTAACAGGGCGAGGGTATGAAGCCTTACATATATAAAAACATGAGAATATTCATGTACCTCTGACAACCAGGTGCTTTTGCCTCTCAAACTTTATTTATATAAAGACTTATTCTACTAGTTTGTGATTATCTGTTCTCATTTTCACTCTCCTGTTTCAAGGTCTGTGACCTCCTGTCCCTTAAAAAATAAGTCACCACTCAGACAAGAAAGAGAAAAACCTCAACAAAGAAGCAATTAAAGAAACAAAAGCTGCTTTGCACAGTTATATCTTTTCCACTAACTTGGTAGCTGTCAAGCCTGGTTGCATATTAGAATCACCCCAGGACCTTTTAAATATCCTGATGCCCAGACCTCATTTCAAACGTAGTAAGAAAGAATCTCTAGGAATGGGACTAGACATCCACATTTTTTAAAAGCTTCTCAGGTAATTGCAGTAAGTAGTCAAGTTGAGAATCACTACATTAACTCAGGTTGAATAGCTGTTCTCTGCTTTTTTACACAGAGAACTAATCCTAAATCTTGTTTTCCATACATAATTTTAGATTCCTACGCTGTGACCTACTTTAAAATTAAGAAATGTCTTCCCTAGTAAAAGAAAGATGTAAGGGGTGTTCTATTTCACTGGTATAGGGAAGGGGGCGCAAGTCCTTCACATACTCCCCATGCCAGGATCTAACTCTGCTCCCTTTATAGATTATAAAATCAAAATAAGGAGTTTTGGGGGCTGGGTGTGGTGGCTTACGCCTGTAATCCCAACACTTTGGGAGGCTGAGGTGGGTGGATCACTTGAGGGCAGGAGTTCAAGACCAGCCCGGCTAACATGGTGAAA
Source organism: Mandrillus leucophaeus (assembly GCF_000951045.1). Classification (NCBI taxonomy): domain Eukaryota; kingdom Metazoa; phylum Chordata; class Mammalia; order Primates; family Cercopithecidae; genus Mandrillus; species Mandrillus leucophaeus. The sequence goes on along the minus strand of NW_012103698.1, from coordinate 2,818,939 downwards.
CACCATCTCTACTAAAAATACAAAAAAAAAAAAAAAAAAAAAAAGTGGGGTGTGGTGGTGCACACCTGTAATCCCAGTTACTCGGGAGACTGGAGCAGAAGAACTGCTTGAACCCGGAAGGCAGAGGTTGCAGAGCTGAGATCGTGTAACTGCACTCCAGCCTGGGTGACAGAGTGAGACTATGTCTCAAAAAAAAGAGGAAAAAGAAAAAAGAGAGTTTTGGGGTTCCCATTAAGCAGGACTAACATTAGTTATGGACATCTGATTACTACAAATTAAATATCAAGGTATCCTAGGTCCCCAAGATTCCTTCTCCTACCTCCAGCAGGTCTATCATCCTGGTCATCTGGGAGTAGATAAGGACCCTATGCCCTTGAGACTTGAGCCGAGTCAGCAGGACATCAAGGGCATACAGCTTTCCACTGTCAGTGATGAGGCTCTCCTTGCCTGGGGAGAAGAAAAGGGGGTGGGGGGGAACTGTATTTAATTGAAGTGACAAAATCACTCAATGCAAAGCTGTATGCAACCACAAACACTATAACCAAGATGCTTGTCATCATGAGATCAGAAAAGTGCTCTAAAGGGAGAATGCAAAGCCCTGAAAAGATCATGACTCCAAGAGTGCCCTGGGAAAAGATATCCCAAAAGGGGGAAGTGTAAATTCCCTGATGACTCTCAATCAGACATGTGCTCTTAAGGCACTTAAAAGCATCCCTGCTCCACATCCTTACACAGAGGACACCAGGTATACACTGACACCTATGGGTGACATCTACATCAATCTGCTGTTAAGTGACCTGAAAATTTTGTTTTTCCTTTGTTCATCCTATCTCTAGATATCTGTTTCTGCTAGTTCTGTGACTGTCTACATCTCGAAAGCACTGAGAATGTATCCTACCTGCCTTTGGAGAACAGCAAACAAAGAGATTTATAATCTCTCTCTTTTTTTCCCCTTTTTCAAGACAGGGTCCCACTCTTCACCCAGGCTGGAATGCAGTGGCACGATAACAGCTCATTGCAGCCTTGACCTCTTGGGCTCAAGTGATCCTCCCATCTCAGCCTCCTAAGCAGCTTGGACTACAGGTGAGCTATTACACCCAGTTAATTTTGTCTCTGTTTTTTGTAGAAGCAGGGTATTGCCATATTGCCTAGGTTGGTCTTGAACTCCTGGGCTCAAGGGATGCTCCCGCCTTGGCCTCCTAAAGTGCTGAGCCATGGTACCCAGCCCCTTACCTTTTTTTTTTTTTTTTTAAACCCAAAACTAGCTCTCTGGGAGGACTGCAAATCGGTTGGCAGGTAAATGTCATTAACCCTAGTTGTATGTTAATTCAATAAAGACAGCAGGTCTTTTCAGAAAGACTGACTTTGAGTTTCTCCGCAATGAAGCTCCTCTCGCTCACTAACTTGTGCGCTCTCCTTCCTCTTCTCACAAGAAAAGCATTTTAGCAACAGATTTTTAAAGAACACTTAACTCACAAATTTTCATCTTATTCAGTTAGTATCATTTAACTCCCATCATATTCAGGAAGTAGAGTTTCCTGTTTGCAGACTGGTCCATAAACATGCCCTGAACAATTGCTGCCATTAAGAGGGGAAGAGTATAGGCTTAAGGGGTTGGGTAAGAGTATATGTGGAAGTGGCCATAGGACACAAAAAGGGAGAAAGGACAGAGATATTATGTAGACAACTAACACTTAAAAGAGAAAAACTGTCAAGAAAAACACAAAGTACCTCCTCAGTTTCTGGGTTTGAACCTATGGCATTTCTTCAGAATGACAGAGTCTGACTGTTGACAGCAATCCAAAAGTTCTCAACAGTCATTCTCTGTTCTTGCCACAATTTGCCAAATGCACAATTATTGTATACAAAGAATAAGAACGGATGTGCTGACAGCACCATAACAAATCATTGGCCACTCTGTCTTTGCTACAAAGCCACAGGTCCTGGCTGTTTACTCCCTCTGCACTGCAGCCTGCCATTTCCCACCTTCGGAATGCTGCCAGGCCATGTCTCCTTCCACCATCCCCTCCCTGACACTGTGGCACACACCTTTGTTCAGTCTCTTTGTTTGGTCCTGTTTAGATTATTGAAATGCTCTTCTTTTTGTTGGTCTCCTTACCAACACAATCAAATGACGGCAGCTGGGACAGAACTGACTGCTAAGCCCTCTCCCTGGCACCAGACAAGGAGTACTGTATAAATTCCAAGTCTGAGCAGGCAGCAAAGCTTTCATAACAACTTTTAAGGTTTTATTCTTACCACAATTACCCTTCTCCAGTAACTGAATTCCCTGAGGTCTCTCAATTTTGATAGCTCCTAAACATTCACCACAGAGCTACCAATCAGCTTTAGATATTATACTTCTCTCTGTTCTCATTAAAAGCACAAGGTGAAAAAAAAAAAAGACAATATATTTTTCAGCCCTTGAGTGAGAGTGGGCAAGCTAAGTTCCTAAGATTTCTGTAGCCTGCTTATCTTCTTTCTCCATTTAGATATACTCTTTCAGCACAAATGTTAATGCATATACAAATTTGTTTTATGTCTGAATTTTGAGAAACTAAATCATGATTCAATGGTTTTCAAACAGTCCTGCTTCCCACATCTACTTTACTTTACTAATCAGAATGAACTGTTCCTAGGATTAGAAAAGCTCAGAAATGAAGATGTGCATATACTTATAAAGACAGAACTCTGCTACGACTAAAGGAAGCATGAAATGGTACCTGCTGTCAGCTTGTTATCTAGTTATTGTGTAGGTGGGGAAGGGAGAAGTGGATGGACTGGATTTCTTTGTACTGCCCTGAAGGAAAAGGACTAAGAAGAAACACTTCAGCAACAGCCTTAAAACACTTAAGCAATGAACACTATCTCTGATTTGCTGGTAAGCATGCTAAATGGAGGAAATAAGATATGCAGGAAAAACAGGTTTCTTTCTCTGAACACACTAGAGTGACTTCTGGGGCTGGCATTTGTTAGCCAAGTTTTAAGAAGTCACTTAAGCTGCACTGGACAAGAGCTCCACCTGTTGTTAAGCAGGATACAGAGACATAAGGAACACAATTCCCTAGAAATTCAGCTGATTCTGCTAAGTCAAACCTGTGTCCAACCCCTTCTTTAAAACAGGAGCTTTCTGGATCCTTGGGTGCTAAAAATAAATAAAACAGGAGCTTAAAAAATGTTGAAATGAACAAACCTATCATACTCTCTTACAAACTTTCCTACAATCCTATGGTATAATCTTATAGCACTTTCATTTAGATATAGGTTTTTACCATCCACAGTGTAAAATCCTGTTCAGCGATAAAAAGAATGTATCCTATGGCAGTAAAATTAGGGCAGAAGATTAAATAATATCTCCTTTTTCCCAGGAAAGGGGACTTTTTGAAGGGATTGTACATCTTTCTGGTGAAACATGGAGAAGAAAAGGTGTGAAACCCCGAAGATTCTGGTTAGTCTCTCAAGGAATATGGAAGCAACCCTTCTCAGGGAAAGAGAAAATATAAAAGTATAAAGGAAAGAGATGAAATAAGGGTTCCAGTGAGACACCCCCAACCCCCGCCCTGTCCCAGCTAGTCTACAGAGCACAATGGGGTGAGGAGCTGGTTGGTTCTCACAGTAAACAGCCAGTGAGGCTGGTGCTTTTTATCGATGCAAAAAGAACTCAGACGCTTCCTGCTATTTAAACAAGGTCCATTTTTCTTTCAAAGAACAGGAAAAGCCACAAGAGATTCCCACAACGCCAGCAATAAGCCATCTACTCCTATAATGGGAACTTAGGAGCCAGAATGAAGAAGGGAGAAAAAAGAAGTAAGGTGCTATCTTGCTTCTTTCAATAACGGTGCTCATCTCTTGCCTGGGATTCTGTGGTTTCCTTATCAGCTTGCTTTACACTTAGGTTGCCCCCCTGATTTTCAAACAATATTATTTCCACTCACTGCTTTCATGTGCTTTAAGTCAGTTACAAGGCCCTGTGTAATACTGCTTTCAGATACTCAGAAAGACATCTTGGAGTTCTCAAAGCACTTCCAAGCTACTAACAGGCTGGTGCAAACCCCTTGACACTTGACAAAATAAAATGGAAAAACCAGGCCTTGCACACTGGAATCCAGTTATCTCTTAGAGACAGAAGAAGACCTCTGTTCAATGCTTAGCTCTAGTTTATTTCCATTACATGCCAGTAAAAGGGATATAGTCGGCCAGGCGCGTGGTTCACGCCTGTAATCCCAGCACTTTGGGAGGCCGAGGCAGGCAGATCACAAGGTCAGGAGATCAAGACCATCCTGGCTGACATGGTGAAACCCTGTCTCTACTAAAAATACAAAAAATTAGCCGGGCGTGGTGGTGGGTGCCTGTAGTCCCAGCTACTTGGGAGGTTCAGGCAGGGCTTGCAGTGAGCCGAGATCATGCCACTGCGTTCCAGCCTGGGCGACAGAGTAAGACTCCGTCTCAAAACAAACAAACAAACAAACAAACAAAACCAGAATATAGTCAAAATGTCAGAGAATCTGGACAACCAAAACTAACACTATAGCTCCAAGCTACCACTCCAGTTTGCCTACAGGTGTAAGCAAAGAACGTGAGCCTATGAATTCTCTGTGTTCAGTTTCCTTAAAAGTAGTCTCACTAAAGCAAAGATGAAAACCTAGTTTCCTTTCGACCCTCGACTTTGACCCTAGGGGATCTGGGAATCCGCTAGTATTTTGGCATAGAATGCACTGTTTTTCTCTTGTTATCATTCATATCTCTAGTGCTTCATGTAGAACACTGCTTATGCTATTTAAACTAGGCTTTCTGTGAGTGACGACATTTCTCATTCATTCCACTGGCAATGGCACAAGACAACCGTACTCATTCGACCTACAGCCTATCCTACTAAGTTTATTTCTACCTTTTAAGAGTGGCATTTCTTTCTCAGCTGTAAGCATGTCAAAGGAGTGTATTTAAGCAGAAATCTAAAATTATTTCTCTCTCCACTCATCATAAATTACTAATGTTCTTACCTATAAACTACTAAGGGCAAAAAAGGAAGTAGAAACCTCAAGAACAGTAAACTCCAAATATCTGAAAGGACCACATGGAGAGAACCCTGGTTCTCCCCTTGCCAAAGCGAGGAACATATTCCAAGAGAACTGAGAACTCACCTGGAATCCTGATGAAAGACCAGCCATTCTGAGGCCTGATGCTCCACAGACCTCCAGCCGGCTCTGGGAAGAACTGTGATCGTCGATTTAGCCAGTCTGCAGCTAGTTCAGGGGCCCCATTCAACAAACACTGCTTGGCTGCCAGACTCCCTCCTTCCTTTAGAACTCGCCTTTCATATTCTGCACTTCGGTCATTGCAGTAAGAATCCAATGGTACTGCGGTAACCTGCAGTTAAAGATTCACATGAGATGGCTCTTTCACATTGTCTATACACACTATGCCTTTTGGGAACCTCAACTTTGAAATCAGACTAATGTGGATAGTTCTTAGACTAGTGGTTTTAAATACCTGTTCTGGCACACTAAGCTGTCCCTAATGACTTAGTGAGCTTTTCCAGATAAAAAGCCAACCTCTTATAACATGAAACCTGCAAACAAACTAAAGATCCAAAGACAGCTGGAGTTTGCAGATAAACCAGGACACCAGTCAACAATAACTCTATTACATGCATATATATCTGATCATTTTCCCACCTCCTTCATTGCTAGATACTGTTCTTGGCAAAGTTCTCTTAGCCATACGCATGATGGTGATGACAGAAAGGGAGCTGCAGCTAGTCAGACATCATTTAAAAACTAAAGAATATTGGCCTGGCATATTTGAAGTCATCTTTAATGCTTTTGTGGCAAAGCTCCCAAATTTATCGACAGCTTTCTCCTCTTCCCTGACCAGGTTGCTGACTGACAAACCTAATGAAAGAGAAACTTTCAGGCGGTAAACTGGAGAAGGGGGAGTGGGGAGGGCAGGGAACTGAGTAGGGAAGCAATTGCCAGAGAGTAGCAGATTCGTTTCCTGGCTTGGCCAAAGGCTATACACAAATTCTTATCTCAATACAAGGTGTAACCAAACAATACTCAGCTGCTGCTCACTCAATGGAGTAGAGGGCTCCCGCCAATTCAGAAATACAGATTTTATCCTTCTTTGGCTATCTGGGTTTATTCTTACTCTAACAGGCAGTATTTGGATACCTGTGAAGTCAATTGGTAGGGAACTTGTTGAAGATGACGGGGCTAGCTTTTGTTAAAATGTGGAGGCTGTGATTATCCGTCAAGCCCACGCTGACAAAAATGCTCAAAGCCCATTTCAGGTTGAATATCCCTAATCTGAAAATCTAAAATCCAAAATGCTCCAAAATCTAAAACTTTGAGTGCCTACATGATGCACTAAGGAAATGCTCATTGGAGCATTTTGGGTTTGGGATTTTTGGATGAGATACTCAATCTGCATACGCAGAATTGCTCAGAAGAACCCTAGAGCTAGACTAAGACATGGGGAGAAACAGGGTATGAGAGGCAAGGGCCACAGCATAGGAGAGATCAGAACATAAAACACTGGCTGTATCTAGTTAGGTAGTTCTATTATTTCATGGAAGTTAGGCACCGAGGGAACTTGATCTTGCTATTAACTTTTCTATTTTCATGTTGATCAAGCTTTAGGGAAATGGCTGTCAAGTTTTGGTATGCATAAGGACCTCCTTTGAAGCGGATCAAAAGTGTAGATTTCAATACAGAAGAACTGAAGGAGGGGCCAACAGATCTATGTTTTTGACAAGCACCCCAGCATCCCAAGCTGAACCTTGAGAAATACTGCCTTGAGGCATATAAACAGCTGACCATGGGGCTGCAGGTGCCTCTGGAGGGTACCAATGTGACAGAAAGAGCATCGTTTACCAATAACCAGAGAATACTCTGGCTTGCAGATGAAGAACTGAGTTTGCTAGGGAGCAGTGCCATCTATAGTCCAGATGCAAAACTACAGAGGGTCACAGCAAACTGGGCCTGGAGTTCCAAAACCAGTTCACAACAAAAATAGTTTATCCAAACAGTATCAGAAACTCGTAACACCTTTATCTTCTCCAGAAGGAACTTGTTTTCGGCTGGGCGTGGTGGCTCACACCTGTAATCCCAGCATTTTGGAAGGTCGAGGTGGCAGATTGCTTAAGGTCAGGAGTTCGAGACTAGCCTGGCCAACATGGCAAAACCCTATCTCTACAAAAAATACAAAAATTAGCCTGGCATGGTGGCGTGCACCTGTAATCCCAGATAGTTGGGAGACTGAGGCACAAGAATGGCTTGAACCTAGGAGGCAGATGTTGCAATGAGCCAAGACTGTGCCACTGTACTCCAGCCTGGGCGATAGGGTGAGAGACTGTCTCAAAAAAAAAAAAAAAAAAAAGGTAAAAAAAGGAGCTTGTTTTCTTGCTTCCAACTTACTCATTTTTCCCCATGAATAAATGAGCATGGGCAAATAAATATGGACCAAATGAAAGCAAATAAATATGGGAATACAAAGCAGATGGATGAAAATTGGGTCTCTTTCCCTTCTATGACTTGACATGGCAGTATCCCAGCAGATTCTGGGTCAGAGCAGACATCTCCCCTGTAGGATATGTGTTGCAGACCTGCAAAATTAATAGCAGCTATACCTCTATAAAAAGTTTAAAAAGTAATAGTGTACACTACAGAAATATGACCAGTTCTATGTATCTTGAACAGCATGCATACTCTTAGATGAGTAAAGCATATTTAGTCTTCTCTAGTAAGACTCACACCGCTGGGCACGGTGGCTCACACCTGTAATCCCAGCACTTTGGGAGGCCGAGGTGGGTGAATCACCTGAGGTCAGGAGTTCGAGACCGGCCTGGCCAACATGGTGAAAACCGCCTCTACTAAAAATACAAAAATTAGCCGGGCATGGTAGTGCCTGCTTATAATTGCAGCTACTCGGGAGGCTGAGGTGATAGAATCACTTGAATCCAACAGGTGGAGGTTGCAGCAGTGAGATGAGATTGCACCACTGCACTCCAGCCTGCGTGACACAGCGAGACTCTGTCTCGGAAAAAAAAAAAGACTCATACAGACCAATTTTATATTCACAGATAACCGTTTTGATTAAAAAAATTTTTTTTACATAAAGACTCTGTGCTCATATTCTCGAGATGAAAAGCCAAAAGCCAGAATCTCAGCATGAAAGAACAGACACACAAGAAGAATGGTTTTTCTGCCTGGGATTCATTTCTAGGCACTCTTATAGTTTAAAAACAAAACAACTTTTTCCACTTATAAACTTTCATCTATTTTTCAATTTACAGTTTGATGATACCCTTCCAGGTCCAGGATTGAAGGCTGAGAGGTTTATAAGACACTGTTCTTAGTGAAATATTTTTCCATGTTTTGACAAGCTTCTTTGGCCAGGAGCCCGGGATCAAGATATTAATATATGCAGAATCATACAATGTCATGTTGTAAGTATGTAAGCAATGTACTTATGAGGTCCAAATGAGGGCAAAAATGTACAATCTACTTAGAATAAATCCTGCTTTCTAAGTCAGCTGTATCCCAGATAGCCTCCCCCTATTCTGCTAACCCCAAGTGACCTTCTGATTTGATCAGAAGAAGGGGAGATGAAGCATGACGTACCATTCTTCCCTCCCCACAAAAAATGTATACTCCCTCTTGTCCTACAGAAGCTAACCCCTTTCTTGCTTCATTAACTTCTGAAACTACAGTACCTTCAGGGGCTGCCTCCTTAAGCGTTCAGCGCGTCCTTCCTGAGGACATGTATGTTCCTGCTCTAGGTGAAGGAAGCGTAACCGCTCCAAGCGCTGCAGTATGTTGGTAAGAATTCCTAGGGCCTTAATTTATTAACCCTGCAGAATTAATTCCTCAGCTAATGATAAAACAACTCCTATAATTCCTTCCATAGTGGCACAGTTCTTCCTGAACTGACCCTGAAGTTTTCATAGCATGTGTCAGAGAAATTAATTTGCCTAATTCAAGGCCAGGGTTGGCTTCAAAGGACTTCAGTTTCTCTCCCCCCAATACAGATAGGTTAGAAGTCAATATAAGATAATTAGGGTATCTCATGACATTTTGCCTTATTCACTGATTTGAATCCCTAGGACTGATCTGAAAGGTAAAAGTTGTATATCTGTGTATGAAATATTCAGAGATACCTAAACTCTTCTTCCTGTCCTCCTAATCATGGTGTAATTACTCCCATTTTCAGGTTTAGCTATGTAAAGAAACTCTACAAACATGGGAGGGGCCAAGCGGGAAAGGAGCAGCCTTTCAGCCAAACGATAAAAGCTTTCTTCTGCTCCCTGCTTGCCAACACATGTTCACAGTAATTAAGAGTTTTCCTCAAGCTACATTTACTTTTCTTGAGAGAAACAGCAGCAGCAGGCATGGTAGCTGGGATTTCTGGCTCCTCTAAAAACAATACTGAAGTAGTACAGATGGGACATGCATGTGTGAGAGAGTGGGGCTGTTCTTGAGAGTGGTGGGCTATAGATATTTGGGGAGATCCAACTGGTAACAAATGAAGAACTTTCAGGTAAACAAATAAATACAATTACAGGCCAAGATAGTTCATCTTTATTGGCTCCTTACACACTGGAAACAGGCTGGGCGCAGTGGCTCAGGCCTGTAATCCTAGCACTTTGGGAGGCTTAGGCAGGGGAATCACATGAGGTCAGGAGTTTGAGCTCAGCCTGGCCAACAAGGTGAAACCCTGTCTCTACTAAAAGTACAAAAATTAGCTGGGTGTGATGGCATGCGCCTGTAATTCCAGCTACTTGGGGGGCTGAGGCACGAGAATTGCTTGAACCTCGGAGGCGAAGGCTGCATTCAACCAAAATTGTGTCACTGCACTCCAGCCAGGGTGACAGAGTAAGGCTCCATCTCAAAAAACCAACAAAAAACCAACAACCAAAAAACAAAAAACAAAACACTGGGAACAGGAGAAGTTAAAAAAGACTTGATGTGCCTCTCTCAGAAATCTAAACTTCCTCTTATTAGGTCTCTTGGTATATACACCTATCATACTAAGAGAACAAGACCAACCATACAACCATGAAAGACCGAAGACTGCTTTCTATGGAAGCACTTGGCTTTAAATGCTTCCTAGAAAAAGTGCATTTCCCTGCATCAACTTAAGCTTCTAAGACCAAGAATACTTTGGAAGAACATGTTGGGTATGTACAAAACCCAAATACTTTCTGGATAACCAGTATAAACCAAACAAAGTTGATAGTGACAAGGGTTATTAAACCCATATAGCACAGGAGCAGCAGAGAGAAATCTAGGCAGGCAGGAGTCAATAGGATTCATCTTTCTAGGGGTCCCCTGGCAGATTCTGTCTTTTGATAAACTAAATAAAGAACGCAAGCTGATAAAAAATAATGGTAGAAAAATATTAACAAGGAAGATGGAAAAGGCTCCTTCTTCTTTGAATAGAACTGTGAAAATAGGCCGGGCACGGTGGCTCACACCTGTGATCCCAGTACTTTGGGAGGTCAAGGCAGGCAGATCGCTTAAACTCAGGAGTTCGAGAACACCCTGGGCGACATGACAAAACCTCTTCTTTACGAAAGATTTTAAAAGTAGCCAGGAGTGGTGGTGTACACCTGTAGTCCCAGCTACTTGGGAGGCTGAGGTGGGAGGATCACTTGAGCCCAGGAGGTCGAGGTTGCAATGAGCTGAAATCATGCCACTTCACTCTAGGCTGGGTGACACAGTGTGACCCTGCCTCAAAAACATTTAAAAAAAAAAAAAAAAAAAAAACAACAACTGTAAAAACAGTACACTTGTTAAGATGAGTGGATAAACAAGAGAAAAACATAGAAGGGTAAGAAATGTCAACCTCTTAGAGCTTCCTGGCTAACTGAAAGTTGCCTCTTGGAGCAAAAAGAAACGAACTGGGAAGACAGAAATTCATTCTTGGCTCTAACCACAGAACGTGGCCACAGTTGGATTATTTCCCTTCTTCGTAGATCTTTCGTCTGGCTCTGATCAACAGGGATAAAAAAGAGGATGGAAGATGTAGGCAAAGTAAACAACCCCAATGTGCCAATTAAAGCCTTTGCAGCAATGGGTGTCAGCAACGGTAAGAGTGCTCTATTTTGATAAACAGGGTATTAGGAAGGATGCAGACAACTGCTCAAAGTTGAAACCACAATAGAAACTAACCCTAATCTGCAAATAACAGTGGATAAAAGGTGAATAGTAAAGAAGATACAACAGTCACTTTTCAGATGGAACAGACATGTGAATGATAGTCCAAGCGAGGCTGCTTCGGAAAGCAAGAAAACACAACACTGAGAAGGTTCTTGACGCTTAAGTGTTATGTTTCCTTTTGTTATTTGGAGACTGTACTGAGGTGATATGACCAGATCAAATCTCCCCCCATCCTTACCAATCTGACCCCCTCCCATGAAAACCCTCAAAAACCTCAACACAGGTTACAAATGGCTCCCTCGCCCCTGACCCTGCTGTTGCGTGATATATACTCTACCTGACAGATGGCTTATTCCCACCATAGTTTAGAGCCCCTGACTAAATAAAAAGAAGCTATCTACCATAAACTACTCTTAAATCAACAAATGAAAGTGAGTATAAGTGTTGTTTGGGGAAAGCCAGAACCACAAATGCCCACCTTTTAAAATACTAGAATTTATATGTTTCTTAAAGTCCAAATAGTTTAAAACAATTCTTTTTAAGAAATAAATCCCTTAAAAACTGGTTTATTTCTCCTGTTACCATCTATTTAATCTCCTCCCTCCTGGAGCACTTACTCGTGGACTGGCCACACACAAAAAAGATGGCAGCTCAGTGAGCAGGCAGCGACGCAGAGAGGAAGTAGCTGATCTCCGCTGATGGACGACCTGGTCTGAGTAGCCACTCACTGCTTTACAGTGGCTGCTGAAAACAAGAGACTGCAAAATAAAAATGCAAATGAGTGCCAATTATAATTATGTTTAATGTAAGCAAAATGAAAAAAAAGTCACATATTAAACATCTAACTTTAAGAGCTTTCTTCCCTGAAATACTATTAATTCTAATAAACAACCACTAATTAGATCCAAGTATACAATACAGTTGAAGCCTATGTTAATTTCAAAATGTGGTTTTATTAATACACCTTAAACAACTGTCATTTATAAGTCTACCTTTTTCTGGAAGAGATATTGTTAATCAAAAACAGGCACAGCAAAACTTCATTAGACAAAACACTTGTATGGGAATGTCAGGGGAAGTTTGGTTCATCTGTTGTACTGTGGATGCAAACTCATGTCTTGTGTTGAAAACAATGATGACCAACACAATTTCCTTCTAAATTTTTCTCTTTTTTTTTTTTTTTTGAGACAGAGTCTTGCTCTGTCACTCAGGCTGGAGCACAGTGGCATGATCTCAGCTCACTGCAACCTCCACCTCCCAGCTTCAAGCTATTCTCAAGCCTCAGCCTCCCAAGTAGCTGGGACTACAGGCATTCATCACCACACCTGGCAAATTTTTGCATTTTTGGTACAGACGGGGTTTTCACCATGTTGGCCAGGCTGGTCTTGAACTCCTGACCTCGGGTGATCCGCCCGCCTCGGCCTCCCAAAGCGCTGGGATTATAGGCGTGAGCGACTGCACCTGGCAAGTTCCTTCTAAATTTTTCTTTAAGGCAGTTTAGCATCATTTGTTTTCTTATTAATTTATTCAGAGTAATCAATACAAGTGGTCAATGACAGGAAATCGTATCTCTTTAGTGCCTCTGACAACCATTTAAAATATATTTATTGTTAACTTATGTTGCTCTATCAAAAATGTATTTTAGGCCAGGATCCCCTTTAGGTGGATCACCTGAGGTCAGGAGTTTGAGACTAGCCTGGCCAACATGGTGAAACCCTATCTCTACTAAAAATACAGAAATTAGCCAGCGTGGTGGCAGGTGCCTATAATCCTAGCTACTCAGGAGGCTGAGGCAGGAGAACTGTTTGAACCCAGGAGGCGGAGGCTGCAGTAAGCCGAGATCATGCCATTGCACTCCAGCTGGGTGAAAGAGTGAAATCCCGTCTCAAAAAAAAAAAAAAAAAAAAAAAGGATTTTAACAGACTTCATAACTCATGTTACAGCGTCAGGTTACAGCTAGTCATATGAAAGGTTTTATGTATGAAATGTTCACATACAAATAAGTCCTCAGTGGGACATGGTGTTCTATATCAGAGATGCAGAAGTTCCTTCTTCAGTATGTTATACATTTTATCTTTGGATCTGCATTCTTATTTGTTTTACTGATATCTCAGTAAGGCAGGTTGGTGACCAAAATAACCATGTAGATGAAGATAACATACAAGGCAGTCTAATTTATACATTGTTATAAGGTCAAGAATACAAATTCCAAGATCAGAACAGCAACCTGGATCCTCCGTAAGAGAATAGTTATAATTGACCAGTACCAAATCATTCTGAGGACAATATGTTCAGCTCATATCCTGCTCTTCCACTTATACAGCTTTATTTTCCACAGGGCTTAAATCTCTGTAAGGAAATCTCTTAAGGCTCACAGTTTGAAAGGAGTGATCTCAAGTTGTCTAGTATGACATATGCATTGTTACCTGTTTCCATGAACCAATCAGCATCTTCTAAATAACTGTTACAAACAATTTGAAGACTATAGCTATTTTCCAGGATAGCCTGGCTGTCTTTAGGTGGTTTCTAACTACAGACTACAGAAGTGGCCGGGCACGGTGGCTCAAGCCTGTAATCCCAGCACTTTGGGAGGCCGAGACGGGTGAATCACGAGGTCAGGAGATCGAGACCGTCCCTGGTTAACATGGTGAAACCCCGTCTCTACTAAAAATACAAAAAACTAGCCGGGCGTAGTGGCGGGCACCTGTAGTCCCAGCTACTCGGGGGGCTGAGGCAGGAGAATGGCGTGAACCCAGGAGGCGGAGCTTGCAGTGAGCCGAGATCACGCCACTGCACCCCAGCCTGGGCAACACAGCGAGACTCCGTCTCAAAAAAAAAAAAACAAAACAAAACAAAAAAACAAAAACAGACTACAGAAGTGTTTATAACATTTGACATACTGCTAGGCCCACGTAGCTATGATATGTTTGGCCTTTTCTCTAAATGTTGAGGTCCCTGTCATTACCCAAAGAAGAATTTTAACCTTCTGACAGTCTTTTAATAACATCTATGTTCCCATCTTGATTTTGGGTAGCATCTCCATTGAAGTTCATTATCTCTCTACATAGTTATGCCCATTATCACCTGAATGTCTAACATGAGCATCATTACAAAGATTAGTAGGCTAGGTGTCAGACTGTTCTTCTAATATTGAACAACTAGGAGGAAAAAGGTAAAAAGATGTAGCCATGTGTTTTGTTTGTTTCCTGAAAGTGACATCAGCAATAGCCCATCTTGCTCCCTCACTAGGTTGGAGAGATGGCAAGTCTAGCAACTTGCTCATTACGGCCAGCTAAGTAGTAGTCCAGGGCTGCCAGTTGGGACATCCACTGTCAATCAGACCATTCCTGGGCAGATGGCTGAGGTAGCAGCAGTAGCTGACCTAAAGACTTCTGAATTCTTACTAACTTCTGCAGACCAGCAACTAAATAATGTCTCTGTCAGGGATCGCATGAAATCATCTTCATTTTGAGTACTCTAAAATGGCAAAATTCAACGGAAACCTGTTTCTTACTTTGTTCCAATAATATAAAGGTAGAAAATAAAAGAATGAACATTTCCTCCAATTATCTTCTCTTCAACACTGTAGTTATTAGAAAGAAAAGAATACAACTCACCACAGGGGGTTCTTTTAACAAAGCACATTATTTGTTATCACCTTTCTGGAAAAAGTCTGACTAGCAACATTCTATTCCCAAGGGTGGTCATTCCCAAATTAGAACACATTCATTTATTTTTATTTTTGGGACAGAGCCTCTCTCTGTCAACCAGGCTGGAATGCAGTGGCACGATCTCAGCTCACTGCAACCTCCGCCTTCCCAGGTTCAAGCAATCTCCTACCTCAGCCTCCTGAGTAGCTGGGCCTACAGGTGTGCACCACCATGCCTTTAATTTTTGTATTCTTAGTAGCGATGGGGTTTCGCCATGTTGGTCAGGCTGGTCTCAAACTCCTGGCCACAAGTGACCCCTCTCCTCAGCCTCCCAAAGTGCTGGGATTATAGGCATGAGCCACCATGCCCGGCCAACATTCACTTATTTTATTTCATTTTTTTTGGAGACTGAGTCTTGCTCTGTAGCCCAGGATGGAGTGCAGTGGCGTGATCTTGTCTCACTGCAACCTCCGCCTCCACGGTTCAAGTAATTCTCCTGCCTTAGCCTACTGAGTAGCTGGGATTACAGGTGTGTGCCACCACACCTGGCTAATTTTTGTATTTTTAGTAGAGACAGGGTTTCACCATGTTGGCCAAGATGGTCTCAAACTCCTGACCTCATGATCTGTCCACCTTGGCCTCTCAAAGTGCTGGAATTACAGGCGTGAGCCACTGCACCCGGCTCATTCACTTATTTTTTATGAGCTGGGTTAAAACAGTATTCTCATTGAAGTTGCTAAGTCAAGGTGATGTATAGCTTTCTGATTCCAGGTTTTAAAAAATAGTAACAATGTTCAAAATGCTCAACATATAGCCTCAGCTTTAGAGAAACCCTGACTACTCCTAGAATGTTTTACCCAATATATACTTTTCTAGATTCTTTTCTCTTAACATTAGTTCCATCAAATCTGGTTTAGTATACGTGAACCTTGGTACCAACACACTATCCAATTTCCCTTCACGTAGCAACATGAACTGTTAGACATTGCTAGATAATGAAAAATGTATGCCTGACATGGAAGAATACAAAGAATACCTTAAGCAATATTGTGGATAGAAAAGAAAGTTTGTTTAATACTTCTTTAATCTAACTTAGCCATGAAAGAAAGAAGAAAAGACATAGAGAAGGGAAGAGGGAGAAAGAAAGAAGGAAAGGAGGGGAAGGAAAAGAGAGAGGGAAGGAGGGAGGGAAGGAGAGAGGGAGGGGAGGAAGGAGAAGGAAGGAAGGGGAAGGAAGGACAGAAGAAGGGAGGGAGGGAGGAAGAATGCCATACTATGGGGAATCTGACTTGGTTTTCACGTGGTCACAGCTTTTGCTATTCTTTTGTCCCTTTCTCATGCTCTTGAATGTCTCATTACCCTGGAAGCACTGGCAGCTGTGTGCGTCTTGCCGCCAAGACTATAATATGCACACAGTAGTGAAGTTAGGCTTTTCTAAAGACTCTTTTCGCACCATACAAAAGTCTCAAGTGAAAATAAGCAGGCCAGGATGACAGGCTCCACAGCTGCATACTCCTTGCCACAGCACAGCACAGAAAACACACAGATGTTTTTCCCTCAGACCTAGACTTACTCATTTAATAAAAGGCCATGCTTTGTGCTACATGTTTTGTTTAAAATTAAAAATGCTTATGTTAAAAATTTAGGTCTCCATTACTGGAAATTAGCTTTCTACATCTTTTCTTAAAGAACATGTCAAATTTAGATACAGAGGAAAAAGTTTCACTTTAAATGAAATAGTAGTGTCGATAAATCAGCTCTTAGATTACACTGATTCTACTTTCATGGATACTTTAAGCATCCAAACAAAAAGGGGGAAAATTAATGCAGACAAACACAATAGTTTCCCAGAGTTTTCCATAAGGGGCATCTGTAGCACTTACAATCTTAGGAAATGATGATAGATACAGATACTATAGCTGAAAATTAACATTTAGTGGAAGAGTTTTTGAAAACTTTCTGTTTGGGTGAATCTTCATCAATAGCCTGTCAAAAAAACTCTAAGGATTTAATACAGAATAGTGTTTAAAACTTAACACATGCCACTCTTTTCAAAACAACTCTATATTTAGAACCTTTGTGTATTTTAAATTGCAAAATCTGAAATGTCCCCAATTTTTATAAGTCGCTTGACTCACTAGAGCTGTAGAGTATACAAAACGTTCAACCGGGCGTGGTGGCTCATGCCTGTAATCCCAGCACTCGGTGGCCGAGGAGGACGGATCACGAGGTCAGGAGTTTGAGACCAGCCTGGCCAACATAATGAAACTCCGTCTCTACTAAAAATACAAAACTTAGCCAGGTGTGGTGGCATGTGTCTATAGTTCCAGTTACTCAGGAGGCTGAGGCGGAAGAATCGCTTGAACCCGGGAGACGGAGGTTGCAGTGAGCCGAGATCATGCCATTGCACTCCAGCCTGGGTGACAAAGACTCTGTCTCAAAAAAAAAAAAAAAAAAAACGTTCAACACATACTATGCATAAGTAGACCATTACCATGACAACAGTTTCAATGAGACAGACAGGAGACAGAATCAATACTGGTACTGTACTCTGTGTCTGCCAACCATCATTTTTAATTTTTAACATGACATTTAATTGGAATAGACTCAAATCTGTTCCACCCTAAGAAAGATAACTAAATGGTATATTTATGACAGCCTCTCTTTTTTGTCTTTATTCTTCTAAGCAAAGTAAGATTTTCTTTTCTATCTCTGCTGCCTGAATAAGATTTTTTTTTTTTTTTGAGACACGATCTCGTTACCCAGGCTGGGGTGCAGTGGTGTGATCATAGCTCACTGTAATCTCAAATTCCTGGACTCAAGTGATCCTCCCACCTCAGCCTCCTTGAGTAGAAAGACAGAGTGAGACACTGTCTCAAAACAAACAAACAAACAAACAAAATCACACTCTTTACTGTAAAACAGTGTAAGAAAATAACTCTGGCCGAGGTACCATAGTGCAGGGAAGGTGTGTGAAAGTTTTGACCCAAATCTATTCCTTCTTGAAATTCTTAACAGCAAAGCAGGGTAGAACACAAGAAAATTAAGTAGAACACAGGGAGCCATGCTAGTTTTTGTTCTACAAACATAAGAGAAGAAAGTATCTGAAAAGCATTCACATCAATTAAGAGATTTAAAAAAAACCCCAAAACTTTATCCAAAACATCCCTAAGTATCAACTGATCTGTGTCTGTAGCCTAGTTCTTAGTTTCTTGATATTTATGTATCATCCTGAAGCTAATAATACAAAAATGGTACTTCTTTGGATTCTGTAACAAAAAAAAATTCGTATTTTGTCTTTACCGTAGGGTGGGTGAGGGCAAGGGTTTTAGAGGCACATTATGGGGTTGGGGGAGGTGGGGAGAGGAGAGTTTCTCGCTGTTTGGATTCATTCCTTTCCCCGGGGAGTAAGAGAAGAAGGGGAGGACTGGGTTGGACTGCTGAATATGGCTCAGGTAGTATGTGACCTCACACAGCTTAGTAAGACCAATATGATAACATGTAGCTAAGTGAACACTCATCTGTCTCCACCAGAGGAGAAAAACAGAGCCTTTACCTTGATCTGATGACAGGAAGCTGTATTTAGGAGACAGGCTACAGGAACAGTATATCTCTCTTTATAAAACAAATAAAGGCATAGAAGGAAACAGAATGAAAAACTGTCTGCCTTAAGAGACAAAGCTAAAAATGGGGAAATTAATTCAAAAGTAGCGTGTTAGCTCCAAAGGAGCTTTAGTCTAAAATATTATTTGAATTTCATAAGAGAAAGAATGATGAGACCCCTTCCAACTTTTACATTTCCCCATGTCTCTTCTCAGGTCTGTTGGCTGAAGAATAACCCCAAACTTTTTAAGACTGATCTGGAACATGGAATTTGGGCTCAACTTGCATAATCTTCCATTAAAACCTTGAAACATAATTTGTCTTCATTGGAGAATGGCTTCTCTTCTGCGTTATGTTTCCAAATAATTAAAGTTACATAATCAGAACTAACGTGGCAAATTAAATGAAAATACAGAGTTTGCAATGAAAAGAAAAAAAAATGCTCACAAGGAGTTAGAGTTTATGAGTAAAGAATCCCTGCTGAAAATAAAACCTCGTTATTATACTATAGTTACTATTTTTCCCAGCTAACGTTTGCTGTGAAGAAACACGGGTAACAGAGCACAAAGAGAGAGTCCAAAATCCTTTCTAGTTGAAAAACTGGTTGAGAACTAGTACTACAGTCAGAACCCATCTACAGTCTAAGCCAGAATCTCAGAACAGGAAATCCAAAAGAAATTTCATAATGAAATATCTGATACAATGGGATTAGCCTGGAAATAAGGGGCTGTGGTAGTTTTATATGGACAAATTCCTTGGCCAGGTGCGATGGCTCACACCTAATCCCAGCACTCTGGGAGGCTGAGGCAGGGGAATCCCTTGAGACCAAAATCCAAAAATTAATTGGGTGTGGTGGCATGTGCCTGTAGTCCTAGCTACTTGAGAGGCTGAGGTGGGAGGATTGCTCGAGCCCTGAAGGTGGAGATCGCAGTGAGCCACGACTATACCACTACGCTCTTTCCTGGGTGACAAAGCAAGACTATATCTCTTTAAAAAAAAAAAAAAAAAAAAAGGGCCGGGCGTGGCGGCTCACGCCTGTAATCCCAACACTCTGAGAGGCCGAGGCAGGTGGATCACGAGGTCAGGAGCTAAGACCATCCTGATTAACACGATGAAACCCCGTCTCTACTAAAAATACAAAAAATAAGATGGGCATGGTGGCGGGTACCTGTAGTCCTAGCTACTCAGGAGGCTGCGGTAGGAGAATGGCATGAACCCGGGAGGCGGAGGTTGCAGCAAGCCGAGATCGCACCACGGTGCGATCCAGCCTGGCAACAGAGTGCAACTCTCTCTCAAAAAAAAAAAAAAAAAAAAAAGAACCACCTAGCTAAGCTGCTACAAAGTTCCCAGCCAATGGAAACAGTGTGAGATATCAAGTGTTTATTGTTTTAATCTCTAGGTTTTAAGATAATATGTTATATAAGTACTACTACAGGGGCTAAAATCCATAGTTGAGCTCATTAGCAACCTCTATTGCAAGTTTCTATAGATTCACTTCTCTCTGGTGTTCCTTACTACCCAAAGAATGTCACCTCTAGTTCTCAGATCAAATGCAGGGCAAAAATAACTAAGTGCAATAAGATCAATGAACGATCAGATTACCTATCCTGCCCACTTTCCCTAAACCCCTAGGAGAAGTTAGTGCTCTTCACAAAATTCTATTTAAAATATTAAGAGTAAAATTGTACTTGTAATTTTAGGCTAGAAGACATTCCCTCAGATTAATACATACCATGTTCCAAAGATTAGTACCAATGCACCAATATTGGTATTAATTTAATATTGGTTCATTAACATAATGTGCCATTATTCACTAGGTCATTCAGCAAACACTTATTTAACCTTAAAAGTGCCCAAAATAACCAGACCACAAAGGCAAGATGAATTATATAAAATGTCCAAACATTTAAATTGATTTTAGCCAGGCATGGTGGCTCACGACTGTAGTCCCAGAACTTTGGGAGGCTGAGGCAGGCAGGTTACTTTAGGTCAGGAGTTTGAGATCAGTCTAGCCCACATGGCAAAACCCCACCTCTCTACTAAAAATACAAAAATTAGCCAGGTGTGGTGGCAGAAGCCTGTAATCCCAGCTACTCGGGAGGCTGAGGCAAGAGAATCGCTTAAACCTGGGAGGTGGAGGTTGCACAGTGAGCTGAGGTCACTCCGCTGCACTCCAGCCTGGGTGACAGAGCAAGACTGTCTCAAAAAAAAAAAAAACCTAAAAATAGATTGATTTCTACCTTGAAGAAAAAAGAACAAAAAAGAGAGAGAAAGAGAACCACTTAATAGGACTTTTTTTTTTTTTTTTTTTTTTTTTT
>NW_012103698.1:2788608-2798074 GCF_000951045.1 Mandrillus leucophaeus | reverse complement strand
AGTTTGAACCCAGGAGGCAGAGGTTGCAGTGAGCCAATATTGTGCCACCGCACTCCAGCCTGGGCAACGGAGCAAGACTCCATCTCAAAAAAATAAAATAAAATAAAATAAAATAATGTTAAGTTTAGTGTTAGTTGTTCTGGACATTGTAAAACACTCTTTGTGGCAGAGAAGTATCTTTCTGTTAATCATACAGTCTGCCAGTATTCACAAGAGTTTTTCATCCTATTAAAAAGTATAGTTGGGCCAGGTGCGGTGGCTCATGCCTATAATCCCAGTACTTTGCAAGGCTGAAGCGAGAAGATCACTCGAGACCAGGAGTTCGAGACCAGCCTGGCTCACGTGGCGAAACCCCCCTTCTACTAAAAATACAAAAAATAGCCCGGACTGGTGGTGCACGCCTGTAGTCCCAGCTACTCGGGAGGCCGAGGCAGGAGAATCACTTGTACCTAGGAGGCAGGGGATGCAGTAAGCCAAGGTTGTGCCACTGTACTCTAGCCTGGGTGACAGAGTAAGACTCCTTCTCAAAAAAAAAAGTATAGTTAACCTACTTGTGCACCCCCACAAAATGTCTCTGTTGCACGTTCAATTGCCCTCTTTACTGTCTTCCTCTTCCCTTTTTTTTTTTTTTTTGGCGATGGAGTCTTGCTTTGTCGCCCAGGCTGGAATGCAGTGGCATGATCTCAGCTCACCGCAAACTTTGTCTCCCGTTTTCAAGTGATTCTCCTGTAGCTGGGATTACAGGTACAGGCCACTACGCCTGGCTAGTTTTTTTTATATTTAGTAGAGAGGGTTTCGCCATGTTTGCCAGGCTGGTCTCCAACTCCTGACCTCAGGTGATCCGCCCACCTCGGCCTGTCAAAGTGCTGGGATTACAGGCGTGAGCTACTGCACCCGACCTCTTCTTTCCTTTTCATTGTGAAATCTGCAAGGCTCTTTTCTCTTAAAAAAAAAAAAAAAAGTCAACTTTCACTTAAACCAAACTCCCCTCCTGAAATACCTTACTTTTTCTTTTTAATTGTCACGCTTTAATACTCATTATCTACCCCTCCTAACCAGGATCTTTCTCCCTATAAATCCTTACAACTGGGGTTCTGCCTTCTCTTTTCTATCTGTATTCACAAAGAGTTCTTAATCTCACTCTTTCATTTTTGCTTTAAACTTGATATGGAACTTAAGATTCCCTCTGGATCCTCTCTTGAACTCTGGCTTTTCGAAGTAATTTTTCCATCTCCAGTGCCCACCCATATCCAAATCGATCAAAGTTCCTTGATCCCTTTTCTGTAATCTTTCTGTTACAACCATTGCTATCGGGTCTTTAGTACCTGACACTTCAAACTTTTGCTTAAGATCTTCCTTAACATGGATTGCTGCCTCCATTCTTCCTAATATCACACACTGAGGTTAATTTTCATAAAATACAAATAACAAAGATCCCCAACTGGTTTGATTATAATGACACTGGTGATTTAGCAGCCTTACTTGAACTCGCTATCAGAATACTCCTTCTCATGGCTTCACAGCGGCTACCAACATTTTGACCCCAGGAATACAACTGTTAGTATTTGTTGAAGAAAGTAAGACAAATAGGGCTGGGACAACAGGCTTATTATCTAAACCCACATAGGCTGGCATTCAAAGACTTTCCAAACTTACCCTTCTAGACTGTTCTGTCATTACTGTCCTTTATTTTGGCTCAAATCCTTAACTTGGAATTATGTTCCGCCTATCCAAATCTCTACCACTCAAAATCTAACTTTTTCAAAATTAGAGACACAGTCTCACTATGTTGTCCAGGCTGGTCTTGCCTCCTAGCTCCAAGCAATCCTCCCACCTCAGCCTCCTAAAGTACTGGGATTAAAGGCACGAGCCAACACCACACCCAGCCTACATGCAACTTCACAATACTATTTCTATCAAGTAATCGTCTCCCATTCTGAACTCTACCATTAATCAGGCAGTTAATTGTGTAGTATTTAAAGTCTTATCTTGAACCACATTAAGTGTGTGTATGTTTTTTAAAGCGTCAGTGTATATTTTCAATATGTGCACGAGTGACTCTTCCAAATACAGCACAGGGATAATGATTATGAACACACTTTGCCTACTGTGGTATGCAATAATACGTTTGTAAACAACATTAATTACATGTTTCTCCTTGCTGGACTGGACTAACACTGGGAAGAGGCTGTTCTGAAGGTAGCCTAGAGCAATGAAAAAAGCAGCACCAGACAATTCCCAAAGATCACATTCTACACTGGATATTCATTCAATCGATAAGCACTTACGATATACCAATCAATGCCCCCCATGGACCTTTGAGGTCAAATAATTTAAAATAGTTTGAAAAACAATGTACAGCATGTAAAACACAGGAATATCTCCTATAGTAAACACTGAGTCTCCCCTCTACCACCATTCCCTATTCAAATAAAATGTTCCCATCAGTGGTTTCCAAAGTAGGCACACGCAAACTTCACAACGTAAATATTAATATGTTAGTACATGTACACAATTTAAAACAAAATAGCATACAGACATTGGAGAAACAGATTAAGAATGTTGTTATTACAGGGGTACATAATCAAAACATTTGGGGACTTCTGACCTATACTACCTAGACTGCTAAAAAGAGGTGAGATTAAAGATTTAGCTGAGCACATGGGCTCACAACTGCAAACCCAGCACCTTGGGAGGCCAAGGTGGAAGAACTGCTTAAGCCTAGGAGTTCAAGACTAGCCTGGATACAACATAGTGAGACCCTGCTGCTACCAAAAAAAAGGAAAGAGGATATGATAAAATAAGATTTATATGCCAATTCTAAAATTTACATGAATACACAAAGGGCTAAGAACAGCCAACACAATACAGAAGAAATGCAAAGTCAGAGGACCTGTGCACCAGTTATCAAGACTTACTGTGAAGCTGTACTTATTAAGATAGAGTAGCACTGGTTCAAGGATAGTCAAATGGGTTCATGGAAGAGAACAGAGTTCAGAAACTGACCAACACATATATGGACACCTGCTTGACAAGTGATGCTACAGTCCAGTAAGAATGGTCTTTTCAACAGATGGGATATGGAGAGAAACAGAATTATCTTCACGAATTTGTTGGAGGCAAAGAATTCTTCAGCAGGACACAAAAATTATTAACTATTCATCAGAAGACAACACTGAGGCTGGGTGCAATAGGTCACGCTTAAGTTCCAGGGCTTTGGGAGGCTGAGGCTGGAGAATTGTTTGAGGCCAGAGTTCAAGGCCAGCCTGAACAACACAGTAAACCTAACCCTAACCTAACTCTAATCCTGAGCTATGACTGCATCAGTGTACTCCAGCCTGGGAAATAGAACAAGCCAGACCCTGTTTCAAAAAAAAGGGTGGGCAGGGGAGGGTACCACTGAAAATGAGAAAGTTACAGAGAAGAAGATATTTATAATACACAAAGAACTACAAATCATAAGAAAAATACAGTCAGCCCAATAGAAAAATAAGCAAGAGTTTTGAACAAACATTTCATAAAGGCAATTATCCAAATGGCCAATAAACACCAGAAAAGGTATTCAATATCATTTTCACAAGAGAAATTTAACTAAAGACACAATAAGACACCACTACCCAACAAAGTTTAAATGAAGAGACAGACAATACCACATTCTTGCAAAGACGTAGAGCGCCTCACTCTGTCACCCTCAGAGGCCCAGAGTGCAGTGGTGAGGATCACTGTTTATTTTAGCCTCAACCTCCTGGGCTCAGGCGAACCTCCCACCTCAGCCTCCCAAGTAGGTGGAACTACAGGTACATGGCATCAGGTTTGGTTAATTTTTGTATTCTTTTGGTAGAGACGGGGTTTTGTCATGTTGGCCCGGCTGGTCTCTAACTCCTGGGCTCAAGCGATCATCCCGCCTCAGCCTCCCAAAGTGCTGGAATTATGGAATTACAGGCATGAGCCACCATGCCTAGCCTCTACATTGTTGTTAATTGTTACATCTGGAGCTCCTAGTTCTTTTTTTTTTTTTTTTTTGAGACGGAGTTTTGCTCCTGTTCCGCAGGCTGGAGTGCAATGGCACGATCTTGACTCATTGCAACCTCCACCTCCCGGGTTCAAGTGATTCTCCTGCCTCATCCTCCCTAGTAGCTGGGATTACAGGCGCCCACCACCATGCCCGGCTAATTTTTGTATTTTTTTTTTAGTAGAGACGGGGTTTCACTATGTTGGCCAGGCTGGTCTTGAACTGCTGACCTCAGGTGATCCACCTGCCTCGGCCTCCCAAAGTACTGGGATTAACAGGCATGAGCCACTGCACCCAGCTGGCTTCTGGTTCTATATTCAGAACCTAGGCTAACCTTTAAGAGTGGATAATATCTAATGATCATTTTGCTTGGCTGAAAAACAAAGATTTCCTTTTTGAATTTTTTTTTTTTTTTTTTTTTTTTTGAGACAGGGTCTCGCTCTGTCACCGAGGCTGGAGTACAGTGGTGTAATCAGGGTTCGCTGCAGCCCTGACATCCTGGGTTCAAGGGATTCTCCTGCCTCAGACTACTGAGTAGCTAGGACTACAGGCACCCACCACCACGCTTGGCTAATTTTTATTTTTTATTTATTTTTTTTAATTTTTTTTTTGAGACAGAGTCTTGCTCTCTCGCCCAGGCTGGAGTGCAGCTGCATGATCTCGGCTCACTGCAACCTCTGCCTCCGTGTTCAAGAGATTCTCCTGCCTCAGGCTCCTGAGTAGCTGAGATTACAGGCACATGCCACCACACCCAGCTAATTTTTTTTGTATTTTTATTTTTTTTTGAGAAGGAGTCTTGCTCTGTCACCCAGGCTGGAGTGCAGTGGTGTGATCTCTGCTAACTGTAACCTCAGCCTCCCATGTTTAAGCAATTCTCGTGCCTCAGCCTCCCAAGTAGCTGGGATTACAGGCGCGTGCCACCATACCCAGCTAATTTTTGTATTTTTAGTAGATGCGGTGGTTTCACTACTTTGGCCAGGCTGGTCTTGAACTCCTGCCTCAGCCTCAAAAAGTGCTGGGATTACAGGTGTGAGCCACTACACCCGGCTGACAGTCTTATCATTAATTATGAGAACAATAAGCTCTAGCAAAATACACTACTTGGTTGGTATTTCAATATACATACATATGTTGGAGATAAGGATGATGAGACTGAAAGCAGAACAGTGTCTCCACACATATATGATAAGCTTTCAGTTCCCCGTGGCCCATTAGCTCATTAATTCAGTATATACTCTAAACCACTACAAGAGCAAATGTCTATCCACAACATGGGATAAAATTAAAATGAGTAAATATAAGTGAATCTTTCAATTGGGTAAACGTATTTTATGACCAGTTTCCCATAAAGCATACTACCCACATCTGCCTTTCTCAGGCAATTCTAACTGACATAGGACCTCACTAAGCAGACGCTCTGGAACATACTACAATATTTTCAGAAAACAGAGAATACAAATGAATGATGCATATCTCTAGTGTTAAGAAAAATGCAGGTGTCTACATAACAGGGAACAACAATCTCTTGGAAGAATGGTGCTTTTCGTATAAAAAGGAGAATTGATAAAAATGTATTACAGTAGTAACATATATTACCAAATTTAGGGGTTGAGAGAAGGAATTAATCTTTTACAGAAGGTTAAGCAACTCTTCAGACATACCAGTGTTCCCAGTAGACGTACTAGGAATATTTCACCAGCAGGAAATCACCCTGCCACCACTGACTGCATTATTCCAAAAAGGCTGGAATCCAGTTACATTAATTTGCATTACTGACTCCCTCTCCAAAGTCCAAAAATTACATGGAGCAATGCTTAAGAAACCAACTGGGAAAACAGAAGAGAAGGAAATCATGTGAGCTTTTCAGTGTACAGGGTACAAATACTGGACGACCTAGCCAAAGAATGTCCTTCATTCCACAACAGTAACTGTCAAACTACCCCATAACATTTTCTATAGAATACAAGGAAAATGACCTAGTTTCTAAACTTCAATCTAGCTGAAGGACTTTAATAAACGAACTGTCACTCCTCTTCTCAAAACTCTCTAGTATTACTCATTTCACTCAGAATAAATTCCAAACCCTTGGCAATTCTTATGAGGTTGCATATGATCTGGACCTACATCTATAACTTCAGTTCCTGTCACCTTATTTCACCTTCTTTGTCACCTACTATTCTGTAAGGGCCAAGAATTGTATGAAACTGTACACATCATCATTACTTTCCATGGAAATACAATTTAAGATTACAATGAGATGCCACTACATAATAATTAATATTTAAATATAATACTTAAAATAATTAAGTACTTAAAATAATTATAACTGTAAGGAATGATTATTCATAAGGAGTCACACAACAAAACAAAACAAAACAGATTGCCATTCCCAGGTGTAGTGGAGAATGCTGAATAACATACCGTAGGTGCAAATGTAAATTTATAAAACCATTTTGGAAAAACGTTTGGCAAAAGCTACTAAACCTAAACAGAGTTATACTTGACAGTATAGCAATTCCATTCCTGGATGTAAACACCAAAGAAAGTAATGTTTGCATTCATCAAATAACATGTACACAAATGTGCATAGGGGTTTCATTCACAATAACCTAGAACTGGAAACAACCAAAATATCTACCACAGTAGAACAGACTAATAAATTGTAGTCCATTCAGACAATGTAATACTTCATAGCCACAAAAAAATAATGCTATATACGACATGGACAAAACTCATAAATAATACTGAGTGAAAAATCCCAGTTACAAAAGTGTACATACAAGATAATTCCATTTATATAAAGTTCCAAAACAGGCAAAAATAATCTATGGTGACAGAAGTAGAATGGCAATTACCTTTAATTGTTGGTTTGTCTTTTCTCAACTAGAAGTATTAAACAGAAAGGAGCATGAGGGAGTTGGAAGTGTTCTATATATTAACCTAGATGGTTGTTACACAAGAGTATACACATATATAAATTCACAGAGCTGTACACTTAAGATCTGTGTACTTCACAGTAATGTAAAAAATAAACATTTTGAAAATATAAATGCACTCAAAAATATATATACAAAGTGTAAATTAAGTTAGAACTCAATACGCTGCACCACCCACTCCTCTGGGAACTTTTTGGTTCTGTCAGGCCTTCATTTACTTTACTATTATTTTTACTGATTCAAGGAAAAGGAAAGAAGATACTAAGGAGGTAATGTACGCTCAAATAAGTGCTTACCTTTAACAAAGGGCAGCTGCAAAGGTTTGGAAAGGAGAGTGGAAAATTAACCCCAAGAAGGAAATCCTTGTTTCTCAGGTATCTCTGATGGCTCTCCCCTTCTGGCTCTCCCCAGGAGCGTAGCTGATAGAGCCTGTAGGAGGCTTTCAGAGACAGGAAAAGAGCTAACCATCTGAAACAAACCACAGCAGACACACTTATTCAGTGCTCCATGGAGGTTTGAGGGTCATTCATAGCAGCAAGGAATGATCCAAGGATTGTCTCTCATTAATATAACTCTTTTGTAAATCTTTATCATTTTAGAAACAGTTCTTTCCTACTTTCCTACTTTCAGATAAATTCTTTCACATTACATGGTTTGCTACCATGAAAACTAAAATCCTCCGCAAAGCTCCTATCAATATTAAAAAAAATTTGCCAGGTGCAGTGGCTCATGCCTGTAATTCAAACACTTTGGGAGGCCAAGGCAGGCGGATTATCTCAGGTCAGGAGTTTGAGACCAGGCTGACCAACACGGCAAAACCCGGTCTCCACTAAAAAAAAAAAAAAAAAAAATTAGCTGGGCGTGGTGGTGCGTGCCTGTAATCCCAGCTACTTGGGAGGCTGAGGCATAAGAATCATTTGAACCCGGGAGGTGGAGATTGTAGTGAGCTGAGATCGCCCCATTGCACTCCGGCCTGGGCAACAGAGCAAGACTCTGTCTCAAACAAACAAAAACAAACAAACAAAAACAAATTCACCCTGGCCGAGTGCGGTGGCTCACGCCTTTAATCCCAGCATTTTGGGAGAATGAGACAGGTAGATCAATTGAGGCCAGGAATTTGGGAACAGCCTGGCCAACATGGTGAAACCTCACCTCTACAAAAGTAGAGGTGGTGCAGCTACTTGGGAGGCTGAAGCAGGAGAATCACTTGAACCTCAGAGGTAAAAGTTTCGGTGAGCCGAGATCGCGCCACTGCACTCCAGCCTGGGTAACACAGTGAGATCCCGTCTCCAAAATGAAAGAAAAGAAAAAGAAAAAAGAAACATTCACCTCTAGCACAAACAGTCATATCATAAAAATGTCTTCAGCCAGGCACAGTGGCTCAGGTCTGTAATCCCAGCACTTTGGCGGGCCGAGGTGGGTGGATCAACTAAGGTCAGGAGTTCGAGACTGGCCTGGCCAACATGGCAAAACACCATCTCTACTAAAAATACAAAAATTAGCCAGGCATGGTTGTGCACACCTATAATCCCAGCTACTTGGGAGGCTGAGGCAGGAGAGTAACTTGAACCCAGGAAGTGGAGGTTGCAGGAGCCAAAATTGAGTCACTGCACTCCAGCCTAGGCGACTGAGTGAGACTTCGTCTCCAAAAAAGAAAAAAAAAAACCTTCATATTAAGGAGATAACCATTTCTAATTACATAAATCAAAAGTAATAAAATCAGTGAGAACCATTATACCAAAGAACAGAGAATTAAACTTCCCATAACACTTGAGGCAGGCTATGCTGCAATCACCACTAACTAAATGAATCAACAGCTTCCACTCGCCCTGTAGAAATAAGTAAAACAAGACTTACTAGAAATTACGGGAGAAAAGCCTAAACAGTTTATATTTAAGGGGACTGTGTGTGTGTGTGTGTGTGTGTATACATATGTGTGTGGTGTGTGGTGTGGCGATGTGTGTGTGTGTGTGTGTGTTGTGTGTGTGTGTGTGTATTCTCATTCTGTTGCCTGGGCTGGGGTGCAGTGGCATGATTTAGGCTCACCGCAACCTCCGCTTCCTGGGTTCAAGCGATTCTCCCCCCTCAGCCTCCTGAGTAGCTAGAACAGGCCATTGGCACCATGACTGGCTAATTTTTGTATTTTTATTACAGACAGGGTTTCACCATGTTGGCCAGGCTGCTCTCAAACTCCTGACCTCAGGTGATCCACCTGCCTCAGCCTCCCATAGTGCTGGATTACAGGCATGACCACTGCGCCTGGCCTACTTAAGGTATATTATGAAGCATCATACAATTATTAAATGAGCAAAAGAAAGGTACAATTCACTTATGAATAACAAATTAGTCTGTTTGTTTGTTTTGCTTTGTTCTGAGATGGAGTCTCGCTCTGTTGTCCAGGCTGGAGTGCAGTGGCGCGATCTTGACTCACTGCAACCTTCGCCTCCCGGGTTCAAGCAATTCTCTTGCCTCAGCCTCCCGAGTAGCTGGGACTACAAGGGTGTACGACCACACCCAG
>NW_012103698.1:2743482-2788558 GCF_000951045.1 Mandrillus leucophaeus | reverse complement strand
AAATTACGGGAGAAAAGCCTAAACAGTTTATATTTAAGGGGACTGTGTGTGTGTGTGTGTGTGTGTATACATATGTGTGTGGTGTGTGGTGTGGCGATGTGTGTGTGTGTGTGTGTGTTGTGTGTGTGTGTGTGTATTCTCATTCTGTTGCCTGGGCTGGGGTGCAGTGGCATGATTTAGGCTCACCGCAACCTCCGCTTCCTGGGTTCAAGCGATTCTCCCCCCTCAGCCTCCTGAGTAGCTAGAACAGGCCATTGGCACCATGACTGGCTAATTTTTGTATTTTTATTACAGACAGGGTTTCACCATGTTGGCCAGGCTGCTCTCAAACTCCTGACCTCAGGTGATCCACCTGCCTCAGCCTCCCATAGTGCTGGATTACAGGCATGACCACTGCGCCTGGCCTACTTAAGGTATATTATGAAGCATCATACAATTATTAAATGAGCAAAAGAAAGGTACAATTCACTTATGAATAACAAATTAGTCTGTTTGTTTGTTTTGCTTTGTTCTGAGATGGAGTCTCGCTCTGTTGTCCAGGCTGGAGTGCAGTGGAGCGATCTTGACTCACTGCAACCTTCGCCTCCCGGGTTCAAGCAATTCTCTTGCCTCAGCCTCCCGAGTAGCTGGGACTACAAGGGTGTACGACCACACCCAGCTAATTTTTGTATTTTTGGTAGAGATGGGGTTTCACCATGTTAGCCAGGCTAGTCTTGAACTCCTGACCTTAAGTGATCCACCCGCCTTGGCCCCCCAAAGTGCTGGGATTACAAGTGTGAGCCACTGCACCTGGGCCTGGCGAACAAACTTTATTCTTTTTTTTTTATACGGAATTTTGCTCTTGTTGCCTCAACTGATCCTGGCTGGCCTCAACTGATCCAGGCTGGAGTGCAATGGTACAATCTCAGCTCACCGCAACCTCCACCTCCCAGGTTCAAGCAATTCTCCTGCCTCAGCCTTCTGAGTTGCTGGGATTACAGATATGCACCACCATGTCCAGTTAATTTTGTATTTTTTAGAGATGGGGTTTCTCCATGTTGGTCAGGCTGGTCTCGAACTGCCAACCTCGGGTGATCCAACCACCTCCGTCTCCCAAAGTGCTGGGATTACAGGCATGAGCCACCGCGCCTGGCCTACAAACTTCATTCTTAACAAAAGAAAATTAACGACAAGTTCCCTAAGATGATTTAATATTAAATATTTAATTCCACAGTATTCCTAACTGCTCTCTTATCAAACATTTATTCCTAACTGCTCTCTTATCAAACAATAAGCAAACCTCTCACCTGGCCAAAAG
Organism: Mandrillus leucophaeus; assembly: GCF_000951045.1. Lineage (NCBI taxonomy): Eukaryota > Metazoa > Chordata > Mammalia > Primates > Cercopithecidae > Mandrillus > Mandrillus leucophaeus. The sequence goes on along the minus strand of NW_012103698.1, from coordinate 2,787,261 downwards.
TCCCTGAAGCATAAGGTTTGCCATTTCTGCCGGAGATATATCAATAAAGCGAAGGAAAGAGAAACAGCTTTCTTCATTAATACCTGAAATAGAAAAGACAATTTGAAACCCAACAGCAAACCAAGAGACGATGCTCAATTAAAGCCTGCTCAACTGCTGAGTTCTGACTTAAGAACAAAACACTATTTTAAAGGTTCTGATCTAGCCACTTTGGTGGAAGTTAGGGTGCCATACCTTTATACTACAATTATAGATAAGGGAGGCAGGCCTATGAGATACGGCATATATGGACCAGACTAGAGATGGCTCCTATGTTACCTTTGGGATTTTTGGATGCTTGCCTAAATGGCTTCTCTTTGTCCAATGCCACGAAAAAGATAAGGACAGGACAGGGGTGAAAGGTCCTGAACCTTGGCCTTAATATTTTGGACAATGCGCAAAGTTGAGTAGCTTCCTTTCCTTAGGCTAAGACGGATGGAAGTCTCATTAATGAGAGACTCCAGCACTGACTTTGTCAAGTTTCAAGGGCAAGAAATTCTTGAAAGGCAGGTATAAAATAAAGACAGAAAGTCAATAATACTATTTTCTACTTCTTCCTCTCATAGCTACAAATCACAGAGCCTATAAAGATAACTAATTTCCTTAATTAAATCTTACCAAGATTTTATAAATAAAGGCCTACCATATAGGCAAAACTAATACTCGTTCTAAATCAGTCTCTCAGCAAAATAAAGAGCATCCTGGTAAAACCCTGACAAACCTCCTTTCCCAAAGATCAAAACACCTACCTTTTCTATGAAAGAGAGACTGCTGGATATAGTCTGGTGCAAATGGAGAAAGAACCCTTAACCACCTGCAAAGTAAGTAAATAAAATAAAGCCAAACCCAAATATAAATAATGGAAAGTTAACTAGACTAGAGGCTCCATACCAAGTAAAACCTTTTAGTTTTGGAATTATTTTCACTTTTAAGAAGTTTCTTGCAACATTACCAAGCAAAAATCATAGCATACATGTCAAAAAATACAAAGTATTTAATGACAGTGTAAGAAGATAATACAAGTTAAAAGTAGTCTCAATTTATTTCAGTGAATCACAATTCTAGTGCCCTAAGGCATCGTATACTATATTAAACAAAAAAGCAATATAGCTCTGGCCTGTTTCCCCCTGCTCAAGTTAAATATTAACCTGGAGCTACAAATAACTCATAAAGTAAAATCCAAGAAATGTGTTTCAATTTCAGTTTCATTAAACTAAATACTGGTGATGAGTTTCTCTACAAAAGAGCTTTCTAAATCCATGGTTCTCAAATGCTGATATGCAGAAAAAAACCCTGGGAACTTGTTTAAAAATTCAGAAGCCAGGGCCATAATAACTCACAGGTGTGGAATGGACCACACATCTATTTTCCAAATGGAAGTCGTCTCTAGTGTATCACCTTAACAACCACTTTAAACTTTATTAAATTTATCATTGCCGACTCTGAGAAAAAGGTAAATATAATTAACTTACAATACAATCAGTTCACCCACAAGTGCAATTCCAAATGTAAAGTAAGCCATCACAAACCAATTTCAGCAATGGGGCATAGATATGCATGCTGGCTGCAAGTATATTATTTACAAATCCGTGCACATTCCTGATTCAAAGAAGAACCAGAAGTGACTAGTGCCTTTAAGGCTACCTAGTTGAAGATTTAACAGTGCTCAAATTCCTTCCATAAGATCCCTCAACAAATAGTTGTCCACCCTTTACTTAAATGCCTCATTCTTGGAGATCTCATATACTCTCCATTATATTTATCTGCTAAGCAATAAAACTGTAAATTATAAAACACTAAGAGCGAACAGATAGTAATACTTCCCTACCTGTCTCGTGAATGATTGAAGACCCTGATCTGTCCATGACGGTAGATAAACTTTGAAATGTGGTATGGCTTTAGGGAAATATGAAATGGAGACCAAGTTTCTTGTCGTTCAAATAACTCTGGGTGATTACACACCTAAAAGGAAGGGAAATGGTAAGACAATATTACCACATGCAGACATCTTTATACGTAATGATAGGGGATCCCAAATCCCAAATGTTTACCTTTGGGAATGGATACTTTCCCATTTTCATCTCATTAACAGCCTTTGTTTATCTGACATCAAGGATAGACTGTTTTTCTTGAAGTGGGTTATAAAGACAACTTCAAGGCCAGGCGCAGTGGCTCACCCAGCACTTCGAGAGGCCGAGGTGGGTGGATCACTTGAGGCCAAGAGTTTGAGACCAACATGGGGAAGCCTCATCTCTACTAAAAATACAAAAATTAGCCAGGCATGGTGGCAGGCTCCCATAGTTTCAGCTCCTTGGGAGGCTGAGGCAGAAGAATCACCTGAACCTGGGAGCCAGAGGTTGCAGTGAGCCAAGATCGCGCCATTGCACTCCAGCCTGGGCGACAGAGCTAGACGACTCTATCTCAAAAAACCCCAAAAAACAAAAAAACAAAACTTCAAGGCAACTGACCTAAGTTCTTACCTTCCTAAACTGCATGACCAGATTCATGAGGCTGCTGGTGGTGTTCTGTGCTTGTTGGGTAGAGCCCATAGAAGACTGCAATAAATCCTCAATGGAAATTTTGTTCTTTAATGCCTGATATAACAGTTTCTGTCGGCTGGTCAGTTGGCAATACATTAGAATCTCAATCTAAAAATCAATAAGAACATTTATATTTGGAAAATAGTTTCTAAGAAAATTCAGCATCAGCTTAAAGTTGAAAACACACACAAACCATTATTATGATTGAGAATAAACATATGTGAACTCAGTATCCCTATAAACCTGTGAATTGGACAACCATTTAGAAAACATGTATATTCCTCAGCCCTCTTCTCTTCACCACTCATTCCATTTGCTTTCCCTGGGCAATTTCTTCCACTTCTAACAGTGCCAACTAGCAGTCATCACAGTAACATACAAAAATATATTCCCAAACATACCCAGGCAGTACCTGCAACTACTAACTCTAAGAGTACCACTCAGTCTGCAGCAATTGCATACGTGATGTGTCAGAAAAACAGTTCTTTTTTCCACAATTTACTAAATTGGTGAATAGCATTACCATTCCATCAGTTGGGAAAGACAAACTTAATTCACTTCTGAATGCTCTCTGACACCCCGTGTTCTAGTATTTCCTAAATCCTTCAATTCAGCTTGGAAATCTACCACCCTTTCTAATCACACCCATTGCCTGCTGCTGGCCCTCATCTGATATAGTATAGACTGATAATATTTTGCAGTCTTCCTGCCTCCAGTTTCTTCTGGTTGTGATATACATTCCACATATAGCTCATAAAGGAATTCAACTGCTAAAAAATCTTCAATGTGCATTTCTGCCTATAGTAAAATGTTGAAACTTCTCATCTCGGCAAAGAAAGCCGCCAATAATCAGGCCGGGTGCAGTGGCTCACGCCTGTAATCCCAGCACTTTGGGAGGCTGAGGTGGGCAGATCACAGGTTAGGAGTTCAAGACCAGCCTGGCCAACACAGTGAAACTCCGTCTCTACTAAATACAAAAATTAGTCGGGTGTGGTAGCATGAGCCTGTAATCCTACCTACCCAGGAGGCTGAGGCAGGAGAATCACTTGAACCCGGGAGGCAGAGGTTGCAGTGAGCCGAGATTGCACCACTGCACTCCAGCCTGGGCAACAGAGCGAGGCTCCATCTCCAAAAAAAAAAAAAAAGTTCTCCCATAATCTAACCTACCTACCTTACTGTCTGAGTTTCTCGTCATCATAACCTCCTCACATACCACTTAGTCACTTAACCACAATTATCTGAAAGTTAGCCAAAACAGGCTGCATATTTGAATGTTACTCTATCTTTGCTCATGCTGCCCTTGTTGCCTAGCCCCCCATTCCCACCATATTTTCCTAGTAAATGCCAACTTATCATTTGAAACTTGGCTCACATGTCATCTTTGCTTTAATGCCCTAACTTTCCCTAACAAAACTATAATAAGATAGAAAACACTAAATTATGTTGAAGAAACACATACTATACACAGTGGTTAAGCACCATACTAGATCTTCAGATCACCTCCCTATGTACAACTAAACAACAATTATGAACTAGCTGGGTGCAGTGACTCACACCTGTAATCCCAGCACTTTGGGAGGCCAAGGCAGGAGAATTGCTTGAGTCAAGGAGTTCTGAGACCAGCCTGGGCAACACAGTGAAGACCCTGACTCTACAAAAATTGAAAAATAAAAAATCAGGGCCGGATGTGGTGGTTCATGCCTGTAATCCCAGCACTTCGGGAGGCCGAGGCGGGTGGATCATGAGGTCAAGAGATCGAGACCATCCTGGCCAACCAACATGGTGAAACACCATCTCCACTAAAAATACAAAAATTAGCTGGGCACAGTGGTGCACACCTGTAGTCCCAGCTACTTGGGAGGCTGAGGCAGGAGAGTTGCTTGAACCAGGCAGACGGAGGTTGCAGTGGGCCGAGATCGTGCCACTGTACTCCAGCCTGGTTGACAGAGCAAGACTCAGTCTCAAAAAAATAATAAATAAATAAATAATTAGCCAGGCATGGTGGTGTGTACCTATAGTACCATCTACTAGGGAGGCTGAAAAGGTACAGTTCCACTCCTCTCTTTGAAGTGTATATACATACAATCCCTGATTTTTTAAGTCCAGCACGGTGGCTCATGCTTATAGTCCTAGCACTCTGGGAGGTTGAGGTGGGAGGATTGCTGGAGTCCAGACTAGCTTAGGCAACATAGCAAGATCCTGTCTCTATAAAAAAATGAAAAATTAGCCAGGTGTGGTGGTGTACACCTGTAGACCCAGCTACTAGGGAGGCTGAGGTGGGAGGATTGCTTGAGCCAAGGAGGTCAAGGCTGAAGTGAGCCATGATTGCACCACTGCAGTCCACCATGGGTGACAGAGCGAGCCCTTGTCTTACAAAAAAAAAAAAAATTACAAGGGGGAAAAAAGAAGGGAGGGATTAAAAGATACTAAGAGGGGCCGGGCGCGGTGGCTCAAGCCTGTAATCCCAGCACTTTGGGAGGCCGAGACGGGCGGATCACGAGGTCAGGAGATCGAGACCTCCTGGCTAACACGGTGAAACCCCATCTCTACTAAAAAATACAAAAAACTAGCCGGGCGAAGTGGCGGGCGCCTGTGGTCCCAGCTACTCGGGAGGCTGAGGCAGGAGAATGGCGTAAACCCGGGAGGCGGAGCTTGCAGTGAGCTGAGATCCGGCCACTGCACTCCAGCCTGGGCGACAGAGCCAGACTCAGTCTCAAAAAAAAAAAAAAAAAAAGATACTAAGAGGTCGGGCACAGTAGCTCACACCTATAATCCCAGCACTTTCAGAGGCTCAGGCAGGTGAATCCCTTGAACTCAGGAGTTTGAGACCAGCATGGGCAACATGACAAACTGGTCACTACAAAAAATAAAAAAAAATACAAAAATTAGCCAGGTGTTGTGGCACACACCTGTAGTCCCAGCTACATGGGAGGCTGACAGGGGAGGATCACTGGAGCCCAGGTGGTCAAGGCAACAGTAAACCAAGATTGTGCCACTGCACTCCAGTGTGGGTGAAGGAGTAAGACCCTGCCTCAAAAGAAACAACAAACCAGATACTGAGAGACAGACCATCCAAATGCTATGTGTGGACCTTGCTTGTATCCTTATTCTGACAAATTCTTTTTTTTTTTTTTTTTAAGATAGAGTCTCGTTCTGTCGCACAGGCTGGAGTGCAGTGGCGTGATTTTGGCTCACTGCAAGCTCCGCCTCCTGGGTTCATGCCTTTCTCCTGTCTCAGCCTCTCGAGAAGCTGAGACTACAAGCTCCTGCCACCACGACTGGCTAATTTTTTGTACTTTTAGTAGAGACAGGGTTTCACCATGTTAACCAGGATGGTCTCGATTTCCTGACCTCATGATCCGCCTGCCTCGGCCTCCCAAAGTGCTGGGATTACAGGCGTGAGCCACTGCACCTGGCTACAAAATTAATTCTTTGAAGAAGAGAGACAGACACACAAAGACAACTGGAGATATCTGAACACTGACTAGATATGTGATGCTATCATGGAATTGGTCTTTTGAAATGGGTGTGATAATGGCATGCAGTTAGGCAGTATTTTAAAAAACTGAATCTTTTAGAAATACACATGAAAACACTTTATAAACAAATAATCATTTATAAAACATCCGGATTTGCTTTTGAATGAGAGGTAGAGTTAATGATTATTGTAATGGAACAATGGGTCAAGGGGATTCATTACACTATCTTTCTACTTTTGTAATGTTTCAAATTCTCTAGTAAAAAGCATTAAAAGAAAAAGAAAAAAAGATGTTATTTTCCTCAATTATTTGCCTCATTTTAAGTTCTCTTTGATCCATGCAAATTTAAACCTCTTCCTTCAAGCAAACTTTCCAACTAAACATATACCAACAAATTTCTCCCCCTGGAATCTTAAGTTGGTGCCTAATGATGCTTAAACACATGAGGTCTTCTTTACTCACCTTGTCAGATAATTCATTTTCCACATCTTTCTTGATTCTCCTCAGCATAAATGGCTTCAAAATCATGTGTAAGCGAGAAAGTTGATCTGAAATGCCAGGAGGCCCCCAAATAATACATTATACTGATTTCACAAAAACAACAGAAACAAATACCACATTCATCTCTCACTGAACTCTTCAAAAATCCTTTGGCTCAATGATTCTCTGAAAGTAGACTGAAACTTTTCCCCAAGTAGGAAAGCAAGGAATTTTAACTTTCTGTACCATCTTGCTATAGTCAACAGGGTAAATGTATTAGGCTCTATTTTCATTAGAATTCATTTTTACGTTTTAGGGACACTTTACCAATAATAGGGTTATAAGTATAATAAAAATTACCTGGGACTGTCAGTGTTCCCCAAAAATTACCTTTCAAGAGATGTCAGTAAATTAACAACTTGTAGTGTAAAACCACATAAGGACTTTTCTAATAGTGAGCAAGCTCATGTCTGTGTAATAAACACTCTAGAATGCTCTTAAAATCAGAGAGATATTATTCAACAAGATCAAAAGTATTGATAAAGCTAAAAATACTCACAACGGAAACAAATTCTAAGACAGAGAGAAAAATAACAAAATGACCCTTCTAATATTTGCTGTTTTTATCATAGGAAAAAAGCCTTGACCCATTACACAAACAATTAAATATGAATTTTTCTTTTGAGATGGAGTCTTGCTCTGTCACCCAGGCTGGAGTGCAATGATGCAATCTCGGCTCACTGCAACCTCCACCGCTCCCAGGTTCAAGCGATTCACCTACCTCAGCCTCCCGTGTAGCTGGGATTATAGGCACCTGCCATCATCATGCCCGGCTAATTTTTGTATTTTTGTAGAGATAGGGTTTTACCATGTTGGCTGGGCTGGTTTTAAACTCCTGACCTAAGGTGATCTGCCCACCTCAGCCTCCCAAAGTGCTGGGATTACTGGTGTGAGCCACCATGCCTGGCCAATATGAATTTTCCAAGATCTAAATGGGAAACGTGAATTCTGCAAGCTAAAATATAGCACTTTATGAATCAAGCCTGATCTGCCTTGATTAGACAAGACTATAGTAGTAATCATCTAAATTAATTCTTTTTTGACTGTTAAATACGCACAAAAAATGTAAGCATTTTATAAGCAAAATATGTGGTTTTGTTTCCCTGATTTGTCTATGTATACTGAAAGAAAAATTCTTCAAATAAAATAAAATATGCAATTATGTGGTTGCCTATACTGATAGGTAGACAGAAAGAAAGCCAGTTCATAATAGTACTCACTCTCATCAATAGCGGATTTGTTTTCGGCATGGCTCTCAATGTCCTTGGAAAACCATTCATTAAATTCTTCATGTGAATCAAATAATGTTGGCATAATGAAATGCAGCAGAGCCCAAAGCTGTAAACAAAGACACAAATGAAATAGCTATAAAGCAACAAAATGACAGTGTGTAAGGATGTATTAGGGTAGACAGAGAGAGATAACTGCAGGTGTATTCGTGTGTAAGTGCCTAGATCCATGTGTACGTGTAAGTGAAAGACAGAGAATGAATGAATTCAACTACATGCTTGCCTCATCAACCCTAATTTTATTAGGTGCTGTAGCAAAGTGTGATTATTTTTCAATTAATTTCAAACTAAAAGTTTGAAAGTGAAAGTCATGCTCAGATTTTGCAATGGAATAGTTTTAACGATCTTCTTATAAAAATCTATCCCATAGGCCGGGCGCGGTGGCTCAAGCCTGTAATCCCAGCACTTTGGGAGGCCGAGATGGGCGGATCACGAGGTCAGGAGATCGAGACCATCCTGGCTGACACGGTGAAACCCCGTCTCTACTAAAAAATACAAAAACTTAGCCGGGCGAGGTGGCGGGCGCCTGTAGTCCCAGCTACTCGGGAGGCTGAGGCAGGAGAATGGCGTAAACTGGGGAGGTGGAGCTTGCAGTGAGCTGAGATCCGGCCACTGCACTCCAGCCTGGGCGACAGAGCGAAAAAAAAAAAAAAAAAAAAAAAAAAAAAAAATCTATCCCATAATTCAACACAACCTGAGGTATGATAACTTGCTACTAATAATCCCAGATTAGGGGTTAGAAAAACATGGCCTGTCGGGCCAAGTCTGGTCTACCACTATTTTAAATCAAGTTTTATTGAAATATAGCCATGGCCATTCACTTGTATGTATTGTCTCTGGCTACTATACTAAACAAGCAAAGTTGAGTAGCTGCAACCATGGTTGTGTGGCCTGCAAACTCTATAAAACATGTACTATCTGCCAGTTTCTATGAAGTTTTCTTCTTTTTTTTGTTTTTGTTTTTTTTGAGATGCAGTCTCACTCTGTTGCTCAGGCTGGAGTACGGTGGCATGATCTCAGCTCATTGCAACTTTGACCTGAGGATTCAAGCAATCACCCCAACTCAGCCTCCTAAGTAGCTGGGACTGCAGGCATGCACCACTATGCTTGGCCAAGCTTGGCCAATTTTTTGATTTTTTTTTTTTTTGTAGAGTCGGGGTTTCCCCATGTTGCCCAGGCTGGTCTTGAACTGCTGGGTTCAAGGCATCCTCCCACTTCGACCTCCCAAGTTGTTAGGATTACAGGCATGAGCCACTGCACTCAGCCTCTACAAAGATTTCTGACCCTTATTCTAGATGATCAATTAACTCCCCCCAAAAATTTTAGCTCCCCTCTGCGTCAACAAATATTACATTTCAACTCTAGCAAAAACACGTCTCTGCGTTAAATGTTTACATTTTCTAATGTGGTCAGTATTCCTTACATAAATGCAAAAGAATACAGTAACTCATTGGCCTTATGCCAGAGAATAAGAAAACTGGAATGATGCCTAGGCCTGAAAGATGAGTTGGGGCAAGTCTTTTATGTGGGGACTATAATTTACACAAAGCAGTAGCACTGCAGGGGAATGGGTAAAGAATTCTATGCTCTGCTGGAATCCTTCTGTTTTATGAAGATATAAAACCTGGGACCTGGACTAGTGCCTACCTCTGCCATGGTGTTCTGAATTGGGGTCCCGGTTAGCAAAAGACGATTCCGACACTGGAACTGTAAGAGGATCTTCCAACGAACGCTGTTTAATAAAATAAGTTACAAATTCATGTTAGCAACAAATCATTCTTTAATTATCCTACTGAGACCCCATATTGACAAAAATGCCTTCCAAAAAACTAACATTCAGAATCAAGTACTCCATCATGTATTCAACTGAAAAACATTATTCAACAAAGCTGAAAACAGGAAACTTCCAAGGGAAATGACTCCTCTCTACTGAAAACATGGTATTTGGATTCAGAAAAAATAGCCTCAAATAGGCAGAGTTGGATCATTTCTGGCTTTATAAACTCTTCCATTATCTTTAGTCAGTTTTGCTGATATAAGTCATCTAATTAGAAAGTACATATCTGTAGTATAAAGTGTTAAAATTATTAATCTGTACACTTCCAGTATGAGTTTGGAGGGAGCAGTTATGAGGAGTGTTGTGTGAGAAGAAAACGTAAAATGAGTCTTCGTTGCTCCTGGCCAAAGGCATATGCTCCTTCGAACAACTGCGGTATGCCAGGCATGGCAGCTCATGTCTGTACTCCCAGCACTTTGGGAGGCTTGAGTCCAGAAGTTCAAGACCAACCTGTGCAGCATGGATAAACCCCGTCTCTACTATAAATACAAAAAATCAGCTCAGCATGGTGGCACACACCTATAGTCCCAGCTCTGAGACTGAGATGAGAGGATCATTTGAGACAGGGAGGTCGAAGCTGCAGTGAGCCCCAACTGTGCCATTGTACCACTCCATCCTGGGCAACAGAGCAAGACCCTGTTCCCTGTCTCAAAAAAAAAAAAAAAGATTGCTGTAGGAAGTAATACCTTTCCGAGGATAGAAAGTTCCACAGAAGGGCAGGTACAGTGGCTCATGCCTGTAATCCCAGCACTTTGGGAGGCAGAGGCAGGTGGATAACCTGAGGTCAGGAGTTCGAGACCCAAAATGGCAAAACCCCGTCTCTACTAAAAATAACAAAAATTAGCAGAGCATGGTGGCAAGCACTTGTAATCCCAGCTACTCAGGAGGCTGGGGCAGGAGAATTGCTTGAATTTGGGAGGTGGAGGTTGCAGTGAGCCGAGACTGCGCCACTGCACTCCAGCGTGGGTAACAAGAGCGAAACTACGTCTCAAAAAAAAAAAAAAGAAAGAAAGAAAGAAAAGAAAAGAAAAAAGAAAGTTCTGCAGAAAATATCATCCAGCCAGTTAACACAGACCTCTAATAAAGTTCTAAGGACTCACCAAGAGTTAATAAAAAATACATCAAAGCCAAGGTTTAATATCACCAAATAACACTTTTTTTTTACTTTGGGACTTCAAAGGTATTGGAATATTTTAAACACATGACTTAAAATAAAAGGATTCTGAGAGATCTGAAAACCATCCAGGGACTCAGATAATCTACATAAAACAAACAGAGCATCCAATCCACATAACCTAACATTCTACTTCCTACTTAGAACTCCTGTCTAAAATAATATCTTAAAGCAAGGGCAGAGACTCCCTCCTCTACAGAAATTTTCCCTGAAGAGATGACCTGTAAAAATGTCACCTTCTTGAATAGGGAGATAAAAGTTGAGAAAAGTCTTCGTATTCTTGGCATTAACATTTGTGCTCCATGAAAAAATTAAAAAAGGGAATTTCTGTCTTCTGATCAGGTACATGACTGATGCAGAGATCATGTCACGTCTGATTTAAAACCTCTCATATATTGGACAGGTGGCTCATCCCTGTAATCCCAACACTTGGGGAGGCCGATGCAAGAGGATCGCTTGAAGCCAGGAGTTCAAGACTAGCCTGGGCAGCAAAGCGAGACCTTGTCTCTACAAAAAAAATAAAATAAAACTTCTCATATCTTCATTCATATACACAAGTCTATGCGTGTGTGTGTGTGTGTGTGTGTCTGTGTCTGTGTCTATGTGTGTGTGTATACTTAACCCAATGCATTGAGTTTGGTTTCTGCTACTCATGTTACCTGGAACTACTCTTGAGCGCCTGAGCCTCATCCAGTACCATGTATTGCCACTTGACCCGCTGGAAATACTTTACATCCTGCACCACCAGCTGATAGCTGGTAATAACCACATGGAAGGGGGCATCCTGAGTGTAGAGGGTCTTCTGTAAATATAAAAGGGGAAGGGTGAAAAGAGAAACCTAATAATTCATAATAAGGAACTGATGTATGGACTGTTTTTCTAGGGCCGAAATGTTTAAGATAGCCCTGAAGATGTGCTTCTCCCATATGGTAGGGAGATGTGCAGTGAAGTGAACCATACTGTGGGGTTTTGTTTGTTTTACTATTGTTAAGATAGGGTCTCACTCCATTACCCACGTTAGAGTACAGCAGTGTGAACATGGTTCACTGCAAACATAACCTCCTGGGCTCTCGTGATCCTCCTGCCTTAGTCTCCCAAATAGCTGGGACTACAGGCATGCACCACCATGCCTGGCTAATTTATTTTATTTTATTTTACGTAGAGATGGGGTCTCACTATGTTACCCAGGCTGGTCTCAAACTCCTGGACTCAAGTGATCCTCCTGCCTCAGCCTCCCAAAATACTGGGATTATAAGCAAGAGCCACCATTCCCGGTCACTACTGTTTTTAAAGCAGTCACGTTTACCACAAACTAGGCTGAAAACTAGTCTTCAGTTTATTAAAGAAAAAAGTTCTGGCCAGGTGTGGTGGCTCACACCTGTAATCCCAGCACTTTGGGAGGCTGAGGCAGGAGGATCACTTAAGCCCAGGAGTTTGAGACCACTTTATGCAACAGGTTGAAACCACATCTCTACAAAAAATACAAAAATTAGCCAGGTGTGGTGTAGCAAGCCCATAGGGTGTGCTGTCTCCTGCTTGTAGTTCGGGAGGTTGAGGTGGGAGGACTGCTTGAGCCAGGGTGTCACGGCTACAGTGAACTGTGATCATGCCACTGCACTCCAGCCTGGGCAACAGAGTAAGACCTTGTCTCAAAAAAAAAGAGTCTTAATTAATCCTGGAAATCAAGTCCAGTTGATTGCCTACAATAGGAAAAGTACTGTATGAGAAAAATGGAAACTTGATCAGTGTCCAGAAATATATAATAAATAAGATTTTGTCTAAAAGAAATTATCCACATCGATTAGAGAAATAATGACTGCATGCACGGTATGTATGTATGCAGTTTAAGTAGAATGTTACCTGACTCCAGAACCTTCTGATGACTTTTCTATCATGAGGATTTCCCCAATATGGTAGCACCTAGAAAAAGGGCCGATATATACATTACTTTCTACTGATGATCTTAAAAGTATCACAACAAATATATAATTCAGAACGATTTAAAAAGAAACTAATAAAATGAGTATAGGAAGTCCTCTCCTGCCAATTGTGGAATAAGTGGTTTAACCAACCCTGTTGTCCAAATAAACACACACACACACACACAATTCATTTGTCTGAAGGCATAATACAGCTACTGAGATAGTGGGCAATTACAGAGGCCCAAATAAGAAAAGAATGGAAGCCCAGAGAGGTCAGCCTAGTATGTGGCATACTTTCTCACTGACAGTACCATTGCAATACAAAAGTTCTAGTTGAGAGGGTAAGAAACTGAGGACACATTTTCTAAAGAGATGTAAGACAGGCTGGGCATGGTGGCTCACGCCTATAATCCCAGCACTGTGGAAGGTCGAGGCGGGTGGATCACCTGAGGTCAGGAGTTGGAGACTAGCCTGGCCAACACGGTCAGACCCCGTCTCTACTAAAAATACAAAAATCAGCCAGGTGTGGTGGCATGTGCCTGTAATCCCAGCTACTAGGGAGGCTGAGGCAGGAGAATCGCTTGAACCTGGGAGGCAGTTGCAGTGAACAGAAATGATGCCATTGCACTCCAGGCAGGGGGAACAAGAGCAAGGCTTTGTCTTAAAAAAAAAAAAAAGATGTAAGACATAGAGAACAAAAATTGTAGTTCAAGGAAAAAGACTCTTGCAACCAGCCACATCCCTGGCTTTAAATTGGAATTCAAAGGCTACAAGGTAGTAGTTATAGTAAACCATACATAGACTTGCCTGAATAGATACCGACTCCCAGCCTCAGAACATCTGAATTCCTAACCAGATTAAGAAGGATTTGAATAATTTGCATCCCTACCAACCCCCAAAAAACTACTAGTGGCAGAAAAACATATAAATCCTCTCTAACATATAAATCCTCTCTAGAAGAAAACAGTAGTGAGAGCCCACACTTATCTCTATAGTTTTTCCTATACAATGTCTGGCATAGCATTAGAAAATAATCAGACATATAGAAAGACCATACCACATGACTGAAAGCCTACATGAAAGAAAGATAATGTACACAGAGGAAATTAAAATAATAAAAATGATAAAAACAGACTTTTGGCTGGGTGTGGTGGCTCATGCCTGTAATCCCAGCATTTTGGGTGACTGAGGATGGCAGATCACCTGAGCTGGGAGTTTCAGACCAGCCTGGGCAACGTGGTGAAACCCTGCTTCTACAAAAAATACAAAAGTTAGCTAGGTGTGGTGACACGCGCCTGCAGTCCCAGGAACTCATGAGTCTAAGGCAGAATTGCTTGAGCCTGGGAGAGGTTGCAGTGAGCCAAGATTGTGCCACTGTACTCCAGCCTGGGCAACAGAGCAAGACTTTGCCTCAAAAAAATAAATAAATAAATAAATAAAAGTTTAGGCCGGGCGTGGTGGCTCACACCTGTAATCCTAACACTTTGGGAGGCCAAAGCGGGTGGATCACGAGCTCAGGAGATCGAGACCTTCCTGGCCAACACGGTGAAACACCGTCTCTACTAAAAATAAAAAAATAAATAAATAAAATTAACTAGCTGGGAGTGGTGGCATGCACCTGTAGTCCCAACTATACGGGAGGCTGAGGCAGGAGAATCGCTTAAACCCGGGAGGTGGAAGTTGCAGTGAGCTGAGATCATGCTACCGCACTCCAGCCTGGGTGACAGAGTGAGACTGTGTCTCAAAAAACTAAATAAAATTTAAAAATTTAAAAATAAAAATAAAAAATACTTTTAAAAATGCTAATTTGTTAATGAAAAACAAGACAGAATTTCAGTGGTATGCTGTAAATTATAAAATAATCAAAGTGAATTTTTAGAACTGAAAAATAAAACTAAAATCTAGAAATTAATGGATGGAGCTAATGACAGATTAGATGCAGCTGAAGAGAAAATTAGTGAACTAGATGACAAGTCAGAAGATAATATCCAGATTAAAGCACAAAGAAACAAAAGAATGCAAGATTCAGCCTTTTTTCTGTGATGTTTCTAGATGTGGTTTTCTTTCTCTTTATCCCTGGACCTCATAGGGCTTCTTTAATCTGCAGACTGCTATTTTTTATTGTTTTGAAAAATTTCAGCCAAATGGAAGCAGAAGTATGCAGGAAGAAATGAAGATTAATAAAAACTGAATATATAATATGAAAATATCTAAACATAAAATATATAAGCAATAATAAAATGTCTCATGGGGTTTAAAATACTAAAAGTATATAAAACCTAGAGCATGTAAGTCTAGACACAAGGGAGGTAGGTTCAAGTATACCGAAGTCTTTATATTATCCAGAAAGTAGTAACTCTTAATTTATATATATTTCTTAAGTCAAGAAAGCAAGTTTCTCCCCTAGATTATCTACTAGAGAATAAAATAGGCCAAGTGTGGTGGCTCATGCCTGCAATCTCAGCACTTTGGAAGGCTGAGGCGGATGGATCACTTGAGGCCAAGAGTTCAAGACCAGCCGGGCCAACTCTGTCTCTAGTAAAAATACAAAAATTAGCTGGGCACAGAGGGTGCAGTGAGTGGAGATCACACCACTGCACTGAAATGTGGGGGACAGAGCGAGAGTTTGTCTCCAATAAAAAAACAAAAAGAATAAATATATGACTAGTGTTGTGGTTTGAACATCTCTCTAGAGGTTTATGTATTGGAAACTTAATCCTCAATGCAACAATAGTGAGAGGTGGGACCTTTCAGGGGGGTCATGGGGGCTTTGCCCACATGAATGAATTAATGCCATTATCACAGGAGTTCCCCTCACCCCTGGGCTCTTCTGCTCCTCTGCTTTCCAATCTGGGGTGATGTAACAAGAAGGCCCTTGTGAGATGAGGACTCCTCACTTTTTAACTTCTCAGGCCCTCTGGAATTGTAAGAAATAAATCTCTTTTCTTTATAAATTACCCAGTTTTCTGTGTTTTGTTATAGCAGCGCAAAACAAACTAAGACAAATAATAAGCTAAGACAGGGAGGGAGAGCAATAACATTTAATCAGTCCAAAAGGACGTAAGAAAGGAGAGAACCGAAAAACTGGGACATATTTCTCAGGATCTCCTGAGTGCTGTCATGGGCCAAAAACTGTTTTTAAATTAGGGCATGGTGGCTCATGCCTGTAATCCCAGCACTTTGGGAAGCCAAGGTGGGCAGATGACCTGAGGTCAGGAGTTCAAGATCAGCCTGGCCAACATGGTGAAAACCCTGTGTCTACTAAAAATACCAAAATTAGCTGGGCGTGGTGGTGGGCGCCTGTTATTCTAGCTACTCAGGAGGCTGAGGCAGGAGAATTGCTTGAACCTGGGAGGCAGAGTGAGCTGAGATCACGCCACTGCACTCCAACCTGGGCAACAAAGCCAGACTCCATTTCAAAAAAAAAAAAAAATTTTTTTTTAATTTAAAAATACGGAAAAAAGAAAAATTAAACAGGTGCCACAAGTAGAAAAACAATTAGTACGGCAGACTCAAACTCAGTATTTATCAGCATTTACATTAACAGCACAAATATTCCCAATAAGAGGCAAGAAATACACCTTAAGGTCAGGCACGGTGGCTCACGCCTATAATCCCAGCACTTTGGGAAGCTGAGGCGGGCGAATCACTTGAGGTCAGGAGTTAGAGACCAGTCTGGCCAACATGGTGAAACTCCATCTCTACTAAAAATACAAAAATTAGCCGCGCGTGGTGGCATGCGCCTGTAATCCCAGCTACTAGGGAGGCTGAGACAGGAGAACTGTTTGAACCCTGGAGATGGAGGTTGCAGTAAGCTGAGATCGTGCCACTGCACTCCAGCCTGGTGACAGACGAAGACTCCAACTCAAAAAAAGAATTACACCATAAATGATGTAAAATGATTAAAAATAAAAGGAAGAAAAAATGCCATGTAAAAACTAAGCAAAGATGTTCTCATATCCTGTATTCAGAAAAAAATTAACCAAAGAAAAACAGGTATCAGAAAATACAGACTTTCAGTCAAAAAGTCTTCAAAAGGAAAATTTCATAATAAAAGGTTCAGTTCACCAGAAAGATAAAATTATAAATTTGTATATATCTTACAGCCTCAAAATATATAAAGCAAAAATGGACAGAAGAGAAATGGACAAATCCATAATCATGGTATATTTTAATATACCCCTCTCAGTCAGTGACAGAATAGGCAGGCAAATCAGCAAAGACATGAAAGAGCTGGACAAGTTAACAAACTTTGACCTAAATCAACATATACGCAACACTGCAATGAATAAAGGCAGAACACCTATAATTTTCCAATACACAGAGGACATATAAAAACTGACAATATGCTGAGCCATAAAAACGAGGATTCAAATTTCAAAGCACTGAAGTCATAAAAAGTTTACTTTACCAGTGTGAATTTAAGGTATCAATTAATAAAAAACAAGACATCTAGACAATCCTCTACTGTTTGAAAATTATAAATTACACTTCTTATTTTTTAAAAGAGATAGGGTCTCACCCTGTTGCCTAGGCTGGAGTACAGTGGTGTGATCATAGCTCACTGTAGCCTTGAACTCCAGGGCTCAAGTTATCATCCCACCTAGAAATACACTTTTAAATAACCCATGGATCAAAAATGAACTTGCAATGGAAGTTAGAGATTATGATGAACTCAAAGATAATGTATATATGACACATCAAACCTTTGGATGGCTAAAGTCATGCTCAGAAAGCAATGAATATCCTTAAATGTACATATATTAGAAGCTGAAAATGAATACTCTAAGCTCCATCTCAACACATCAGATAAAGAAAAAAGCTGGCCGGGGGCGGCTAACATCTGTAATTCCAGCAGTTTGAGAGACCAAGGAGCATCGCTTGAGCTCAGGAATTCGAGACCAGCCTGGCCAACATGGGGAAACTCAGCCTCTACTAAAAATACAAAAATTCGCTGGGCATGGTGGCAGGCTCCTGTTCCTGCTCCAGTTCCTCGGGAGCTTGAGGCAGGAGAATCGCTTGAACCCGGGGGAGGCAGAGGTTGCAGTGAGCCAAGATCATGTCACTGCACTCCAGCCTGGGAAACAGAGCGAGACACTGCCTCAAAAAAAAAAAGTAGACAAAGAGTGCAGTGTGGGGCTATGTTCCAATATGTATGACTTTCAATTTCATATGTCACATTCTATGAAAGTTTTTTCTTATCAGTAATTTTAAAATGTAAAAACTATTCTTAGCTTACAGTCATTCAAAAACAGGTGGCAGGTCAGGCGCGGTGACTCATGCCTGTAATCCTAGCATTCTGGGAGGCCAAGGCAGGCAGATCACCTGAGGTCAGGAGCTCAAGACCAGACCGGCTAATATGGTGAAACCCCGTTTCTACCAACAATACAAAAATTAGCTGGGTGTGGTGGTACACCCCTGTAGTTGCAGCTACTTGGGAGGCTGAGGCAGCAGAATTGCTTGAACGTGGGAGGCGGAAGTTGCAGTAAGCCAAGATCGCACCACTGCACTCCAGCCTGGGCAACAGAGCAAGACTCTGTGTCAAAAAAAAAACAAACAAAAAAAACCAGGTGGTAGATTCCTTAATAAGTAGAATTACCATATGACCTAACAATTCTACTCATAGGTATATACCCAAAAGAAGTGAAAACAGTAAAAGTGTTCAAACAAAAACCTGCACAGGAATGTTCACAGCAGTACTGTTCACAACAGCCAAAAGGTGGAAACAACCCAAATATTCATCAACGATGAATGGATGACCACAATGTGATATATATACACAATGGAATATTAGTCAGCCATATAAAGGAATAAAGCACTGATACATGATATAATAGGGATGAAGCTTGAAAACTTTATACTCAGTAAAAGAAGCCAGATAGAAACGGCATTCACGAAGTGTTCAGAATAAGCAAATCCAGCCACAGGAGGCGAATTTGTGGTTGCCAGAGGCTATAGCACAAGGTGAATAGAAAGTGATTGCCTAGTGGGTAAGGGCCTTCTGTTTGGGGTGATGAAAAAGTTATGAAACTAGATAGCAGTGACGGTTACACAACACTGTGAATGTACCTAATGCTACTACATCGTACTTTTTTTTTTTTTTTTTTGAGACAGAGTTTCACTCTTGTTCCCCAGGCTGGAGTGCAATGGCACAATCTCGGCTCACCACAACCTCTGCCTCCCGGGTTCAAGTGATTCTTCCGCCTCAGCCTCCTGAGCAGCTGGGATTACAGGCATGTGCCACCACACCCAGCTAATTTTGTATTTTTACTAGAGATGGGGTTTCTCCTGTTGGTTAGGCTGGTTTTGAACTCCCGACCTCAGGTGATCCACCCGTCTCAGCCTCCCGAAGTGCTGAGATTACAGGTGTGAGCCACCACACCCAGCCCATTTTTTCATAAGCTTGGTCTGTAGGCATGCGCTACCATGTCCAACTAATTTTTAAATTTTTTGTAGAGATAAGGTCTGTGTTGGCAAGGCTGTTCTTGAACTCCTGGACTCAAGTGATCTTCCCACCTCAGCCTCCTAAAGTACTGGGATTACAGGCATAACCCACCAGGCCCAGTCCATTTTTAATAGTTAAAATGGTAAATACTATGCTCTAGTATTTTGTCACAATAAAACATATATTGGGGCACTAGGAAAAAAACAAAATCAGGCCAAATGCAGTGGCTCATGTCTATAATCCCAGCATTTTAAGAGGCCGAGGTGGGATGATTGTGTGAACATGAGTTAGACATCAGCCTTGGCAACATAACAAGACCTCGTCTCCACAAAAAATTTTTTAAAAATCAGCTGGGTGTTGTGGTGCATGCCTGTAGTCCTAGCTACTTGGGAGGCTGATGTGGGAAAATGGCTTGAGACGGAGTTCAGAGCTGCAGTGAGCTATGATCACAACTCTGCACTCCACCTTGGAAGACAGAAGGAGAAAATGTATCTAAGAAAAAAAAAAAAAGCAAAGAAAAAAAATCAAAAGAGGTGGCAACACCCACGGGCATATTACCCTAAATTAGAATATCAACAGAAAGTTCAACATGCAAATGACAGGTCTGTTTCAGGCATACTTATAAAGTCAAAGGAAAGGTATCAATGACATTAGTAATATCACATGGCCATCTATCGGCCAGTGGAAGAGCTATTGAAAACTTAAGTGGTTTGGTGAAAAAATTTTAAGACCTTTTCTGTTTTTTGTTTTTTTTTGAGACGGATTTTCACTCTGTCGCCCAGGCTGGAGTACAGTGGCACAATCTTGGCTCACTGCGACCTCTGCCCCCCGCCGGGTTCAAGCGATTCTCCTGCCTCAATCTCCCAAGTAGCTGGGATTACAGGCCCCCACCACGACACCCGGCTAATGTTTGTATTTTTAGTAGAGACGGGGTTTCGCCAGGTTGGCCAGGCTAGTCTTGGAACTCCTGACCTCATGATCCACCCGCCTTGGCCTCCCAAAGTGCTGGGATTACAGGCGTGAGCCACCGTGCCTGGCCTAGACCTTTTATTTTTCAACATCTGCATTGTTCAATATATACGGAACATTACATGAAAAAAAAAAAAGCAGAAAAAGATGGTGATCACCATTCCACAAGACAAATAATTCAAGAGACAATACTCAACAAATTGCATAAGAATGATCTCATCATCATCTCAGAAAGATGAAAATGAGTCAGTCAAGTTAAAAGCTATATATCCTAATGCTCCTTGTACGGTTTCTGTATCTACAATTTAGCCACAAAATGGGACCACAGCCATAAAGCTGCCTCAAAGTGGGAAATCCCAGACAATTTCCTATTCCATACAAAGCATAGGCCAGAAAAACACCTGCCTCACATTTCCACCCTATCCCATGCTCCTCAAACTACATGAAACCCATCACTACTACAGAGACCAAAAATCACAGAGATCATGTCAACATATTTTGATATATAATCTCCAAAATACTATCCTAACTGTGCAACTTCATTACCATATTCCTGGGGTCAGAACACAGTTTACTCATTTTCAATCCTTTTAAATTGCAAACAACATAATAAATCCTACTCATTCTTTCTTAAATTCCTCCAACTTTTCATAACTAAGCAGCTGTTTAAATTTAATCAATGTCTTACCCAATGAATGCCAAATACCTCCCTGCTGATCACCTCCTACCTCAACCTGAATTCTTTTCCTCTGAATTAATTAAATCAATGTTCACATTATCTACCTTAGACATTACAAGCTGGACTAAGACTAGAGATCAGACTTCAGAGTATTAAGAAAATGAACTGGCTGGGTTTGGTGGCTCATGCCTGTAATTTCAAGACTTTGGGAGGCTGAGGCGGAAGGATCACTGGAGGCCAAGAGTTCAAGACCAGCCTGGGCAACATAGTGAGATCTGCCTCTATTAAAAAAGCAAAATGGGCTGGGCGCAGTGGCTCATGCCTGTAATACCAGCACTTCAGGAGGCTGAGGCGGGCGGATCACCTGAGGTCTGGAGTTTGAGACTTGCCTGACCAACATGGAGAAACCCCATCTCTACTAAAAATACAAAATTAGCTGGGCATGGTGGCCTATGCCTGTAATCCCAGCTACTCGGGAGGCTGGGGCAGGAGAATCGCTTCAACCCTGGAGGCAAAGGTTGCAGTGAGCAGAGACCGACCGCACCACTGCACTCCAGACTGGGCAACAAAAGCAAAACTCTGACTCAAAAAAAAAAAAAAAAAGAAAAAAAAAAAAAACCGGCTGGGTGCGGTGGCTCACGCCTGTAATTCCAGCACTTTTGGAGGCTGAGGCATGTGGATTACCTGAGGTCAAGAGTTTGAGACCAGTCTGGCCAATGTGGTGAAACCCAGTCGCTACTAAAAATACAAAACAATTAGCTGGGCAAGGTGGCAGACACCTGTAATCCCACTTACTCAGCAGGCTGAGGCAGGAGAATTGCTTGAACCTGGGAGGCGGAGGTTGCAGTGAGCCAAGATCGCACCACTGCACTCTAGCCTGGGCAATGGAGCGAGACTCCGTCTCAAAACAAAAACAAAAACAAAAACAAAAGCAAGACATGTATTTAAAAAAAGACACGAATTACTTACAATAGATTTGAATGAAATGAGCAATGCCATAAATGACAGGATGTGTACTAACCGTATGATTTGTCAAAATCTATGTTAAACCAAACAAGGAAGATGTTTTCTATTATGGCAGTTTGACGAGGAGTATCAATCATCAGGCTAAATGCAATATGCACTCATTGTTCCCAGCAGTAAGTTTTATAGTGATTGTACGCAAGTTATTCTGGAACAATGTATGAGATATTTTTGTTTTTGAGACGGAAGGAGTCTTGCTCTGTCGCCCAGGCTGCAGTGCAGCAGCGTGTTCTTGGCTCACTGCAACCTCCCCCACTCCCGCTCCGCCCCGTTCAAGCGATTCTCCTGCCTCAGCCTCCTGAGTAGCTGGGACTACAGGCGCATGGCACCACACCTGGCTAATTTTTATTTTTATTTTTATTTTTTGTATTTTTAGTAGACACAGGGTTTCACCATGTTAGCCAGGATGGTCTTGACCTTCTGACCTTGTGATCCACCCACCTCGATCTCCCAAAATGCTGGGATTACAAGCATGAGCCACCAAGCCTGGACAAAATTTAAAACTATTATGAGTAATTAAATAAGTAAGACAAGAAAAGGAGAGTCAAAAGCAATAAATGTTTTGCTTGGACTGATATTTACCTTAAATTTAGGAACAAATCTAGTAAACTCCTGGTGCCAATTGTTAAGTGTAGATGCAGGTGAAATTATTAAGAAAGGTCCCCAAATGTTCTCTCTCTGCAACAGAAAAACCCAGTCAGCCAACTATAGGAAAAGGGAAGGTATTTAATTCAAAATTATAATTAATGACAAGAACAATCTAAGAATAGGAAACAACAAGAGAAATACTGAGTAAATCCCAAATCTGCACATTCAAAAATAATATCCTATGTTAATAATAAGAACATAAGACACACCTTGAGAAAAAAGTGGCAAGCAATTATTCCCTCTTCTGACCTCTTATAGGTCGCAGCCACAGAGCACTTATGACACACTGACTTGTATGTATTGTTTTCTACTATACTAGTCATCATGACAATCTTATAGTTATTTAATAGGTATACAGCTTCTGCTTTTTTTTCAGTATTTTTACACATTTTAAAAATTTAATTCTTATAAAATTCCCATAAAGTAGATAATGTCTCCATAGAAGAGAAAACTAAGCCTCAGAGAGTTAAGTTGAAAAGAGGCTAAATTGCCCATGTTTACACTGGTAATAAGAGTAGAGTTGAAATGTTAGGCAAGGTGTTCTGATCTAACTATATTGCCCTTGCCACTACACTGGTGGTAATCAATGCAGAGTGGAAGGGAATGTCTCAAAATCACATGCTCAAAAACTGTCCTAGACCTCTTAAAAACCAAAAAGTTAAACAATACTGTCCCCTTATAAAGCTCGCAGGCAAGAATCAAGTCCCACTATCTTGGAATGCTACAGAGCTTAGCATAGTGCTTTTAAGTGGCTGATTTTCAACAAAAATTACTCTAAATTCTAGAGAAATTAAGATAGAAAGATTGCATCTACCCACCTCAGCCAGATGGGCCAGAAGGGCAATGCTCTGTACTGTTTTACCAAGGCCCATTTCATCAGCAAGAATGCCATTAATACCCTGGGGGAAAAAAATACATGGTCAACACCTCATACATTTCATCAAATAAAGTTTGACCTATTATCAAAAAGAATGACCAAGATAACAGGCTTGTTTAAAGAGAAGTGACTACAGATACTCAGCCTCAACACTTTTATCCACTGCTATAGTAATTGCTTTTGCCAATGCTACAGCTATAACTATGAACCATGGTACACGAGACAGGGCAAGGCCAGTTTGTTAGCTAATACAACCCAGACACAAAAACAATTAGATTTACCAAGTCCACATAAGACAAACCATAAGAAATATACAAATATTCTCTAGTAGGCTCTCCAGGTTAGAAAAAAAAAAAGACATCAGCTGTGTGCAGCGGCTCACGCCTGTCTTGGCACTTTGGGAGGCCAAGTCAGGCACATCGCATGAGCCTGGGAGTTTGAGACCAGCTTGGGCAACCCAGACACACCCCATTTCTACAAAAAATACAAAAATTAGCCAGGCATGGTGGCATGTGTCTGTAGTCCCAGCTATTCTGGGGGCTGAGGCAGGAGGATCACTTGAGTCCAGGAGTTTAAGGCTACAGTGAGCCATAAACACACCACTGCACTTCAGACTGGGTGACAGAGTAAGATCCTGTCTCAAAAACAAAGAGAAACAGAGACAACTTTCTGCCTCTTGTCAAAGGATATAGCTTTTTATTTTATTTTTTTTATAAATCTACATTTTTTTTAAAATTATACTTTAAGTTCTAGGGTACATGTGCACAACGTGCAGGTTTGTTACATATGTATACATATGCCATGTTGGTGTGCTGCCCCATTAACTAGTCATTTACATTAGGTATTTCTCCTAATGCAATCCCTCCCTAGGATACAGCTTTTCAAAAGTGTGAATTCTAAAACATGATCTTGTACTTATTTATTTATTTATTTTTTGAGACAGACTTCTGCTCTTGTTGCCCAGGCTGGAGTGCAATGACGCCATCTTGGCTCAACGCAATCTCTGCCTCCCAGGTTCAAGTGATTCTCCTGCTTCAGCCTTCCAAGTAGCTGGGATCACAGGCATGTGCTACCACGCCCGGCTAATTTTTTATTTTTATTTTTTAGTAGAGACAGGGTTTCACCATGTTGGTCAGGCTGGTCTCAAACTCCTGACCTCAGGTGATCCGCCTGCCTCAGCCTCCCAAAGTGCTGGAATTACAGGCGTGAGCCATCGCGCCCAGCCAGATCTTGTACTCATTTCACAATCACACTGAACAAATGACTTTAGGAAAAGAGTTAATAAAAGAGAATTTTAGAAAAGAGTTCTAAAATTCACCTGTTCATAGAGATTGGCCAACCAATTCATGCCTTTCAGTTGATAACCTTTCAATTTGCCATTAAAAATTGTGGGCTGTGGAATATCCTCACCAGCCCGGATAGATGGGTTAGCCAGGCTATAACTCTCCCCAAACCCAGTGCCAGACTTGTTTGCTGCCCGCAGGGCAGCTGCTCGACTTTCTTTTGCATCTTCATCAAATGACCTTGTCTGGAAAGTTAAAAAAAAAAAAATTAGAAAAAAAAAATAGGAAAAATATTAAATGCAAATAAAACTCAAGATAACAATATATCTACCCTGTGCTAAGAAAAATAATTGGAACAAAATTTCTCATAATCTGATAATATAATGTAGTATATGATATTATTTAATGTAACAATTATATTAGAAATCGGGGAAGGTCACATTCGTCTATCCTTGACTTCTGCTCTGTCAATGTTAAATAGAGGCTCCTATGCAGTATATTAAAAACAGCAAGTTTTTTACTTAATTCAACTTGATTATAATTTCTTTCTGATTTTGTCAAACATCACTATATCATAAATAACAAAGAGCTTTGGCCGGGCGCAGTGGCTCATGCCTATAATCCCAGGACTTTGGGAGGCCAAGGCGGGTGGATCACGAGGTCAGGAGATAGAGACCATCCTGGCCAACATGGTAAAACCCCATCTCTACTAAAATAAAAAAAAATTAGCTGGGCATGGTGTTGTGCACCTGTAGTCCCAGCTACTCGGGAGGCTGACAAAGCAAGACTCCATCTCAAAAAAAAAAAAAAAAAAAAAATGGGCCGGGCGCGGTAGCTCATGCCTGTAATCCCAGCACTTTGGGAGGCTGAGGTGGGTGGATCACGAGGTCAGGAGATCAAGACCATCCTGGCGAACACAGTGAAACCCCGTCTCTACTAAAAACACAAAAAATTAGCTGGGCGTGGTGGTGGGCACCTGTAGTCCCAGCTACTTGGGAGGCTGAGGCAGGAGAATGGTGTGAACCCGGGAGGCGGAGCTTGCAGTAAGCCAAGATCGCGCCACTACACTCCAGCCTGGGCGACAGAGCGAAACTCTGTCTCAAAAATAAAATAAATAACAAAGAGCAAGTTATTACTTAGGTGAAAGAAGGCATTAAATAATGTAGCAGTTTTTTGAAACTATGATATGGCTCTCTTAACAAGCCAAGAGTATGTTTTTTTCCATTAAACATCTATGATGCATTTCATACTATACTGCCCATGATTACTCAGAAAGAAAAAAAAAAAAACCACACACAAACTGTTCTAATTTGAAATTAAAACACTGCTAAAGCTAGAAAACTGAATATTCGTTTTTCTGCCTTTCCTCTAGTATCCCTACTATTCTAAAGTGAAAGAGACCCAGCCCCCCACCCTACACACAATTACTCACACACATATACACAAGCTAGTCTATGCTTTTAATCGAAAATGTGATTAAGACTAAAGGAAGACCACCTAAGTAAAAGCTTGTAGGGTATTTCCAGGGCCAATTACAGTAAACCTTTCTATCTGAAGACTCACCCGAGCTTGGTGAATATGGTAAGCATTTTCAGCATTCTTCAGGGCCTGGGCTTTAAAGTGGTTACTATCTGAAAAGGAAAATTTATGGATTATCACACTTTATCAACTGATCTTGTTCTAAGATGCAATTAACACCAATATATGTGGATCCCTGATTCCCTCATTCTACTTATCCCTGGGTTCACAGAGGGTGGGGGAAGAGAAAGGCTAAATTCTCAGAGGTAAGAAGCTGGAAATGCAATGGAGGTGGAGGGCTGCCTCGGTCTCCAGTAGCCAAAGAAAGCTCACAAAAACCACGGCACTGGCATCCACTGCCTCTCAGTATTAGGGTTTCTTCTACCAAATGATACCAAGCTACAACAATCAAGACAACCAGGATTCAAAATTTTAATATATTTATGCTAGGTGAAACTATTTTAACCGGAGAAATACGACATATGTAATCCCCAAAATATGATAAAGCAGTTACAATCTCTACTATTTCTAGCTCAACACAATCTTAATCAGTATTCTCTGTGAAATTCCTCTCAAACTTCATCCCAATTCCTCCCTCTCCTTGTGATCACACAAAGACAACTGAACAGCTGCTTTCTCGTGCTTAAATAACCAAGAATCTTATTATGTGAGAGATGTTTTCCTCTCCTGAAACGCAGTTCAGTTCTTTGAACTCTGATTACAATACCGGTTATTTCTACTAACAAATCACAACAAAAATATTCCCAAACTTGCAAGATCATATAACCACAATCTTTCCTATTCAAATTCTTTAATAAATGGTCTTATACTTCTGTATTACAAACACACTTTCCCTACTCCAGTACAATAAATCTCTCTTTTCTGGTAAATTACCTATGAATCAATAAAAAAATTTGCAAGAATTAATGTATATAACCTTTAGATATAAAAATTAAGAGGTAGCCTTCCTCTAAGTTCTGATTGAAGACTCACCATAATCCTCCTGTGTGATGTTAACTACCACTCCTCCACCTATATCAATTTGTCTCTGGGTAGAACTGTCTTCCAGTTTCCTTAGGATTTCTTCCTGGATACCATCATGACCCATGTCTCGTTTGCGACTCATGAAATGGGCATACAACTCTGTCTGGGTAATTAAGAAGTTGAGTTTTCGCTGTTGCCTCTTGGCCTAAAGAGAGAAAAAGGTGAAAACAGAGCCCAATTATTAATGATATCCAAGAAGTAGTGGAGAATTCACCACTTATATTTGCATTCAAATCCTTTACCAATTCTTTACTTTTAAAAATGTAAACATTGCTGATAAACAATTTTATTTTAGCCAAGTCAGTGGCACTAAAAGCAATGAATGAATTTATTTTCCTTTTTCAGACAAAGTCTCAATTGGTCGCATGGCCTGGAGTACAGTGGCGCGATCTCGGTTCACTGCAACCTCCACCTCCCAGGTTCAAGCTAGTCTCGTACCTCAGCCTCCAGAGTAGCTGGGATTACAGGTGAGCACCACTAACCTCGGCTAATTTTTGTATTACTAGTAAAGACAGGGTTTCACCATGTTGGCCAGGCTGGTCTCGAACTCAGGCAATCCACCAGCCTCAGCATCTCAAAGTGTTAGGATTAAGGTGTGAGCCACAATGAATAACTTTCATTCATAATCTACTAGTAACGAGTGTTTTGCTCTTCTTTATACTGTGAATCTTTTCTCCATTAGGCTTCTGACTAAAATGTTTCTTTCTTACATGACTTTTCTATGGTAGTACTGAGACAACTAAATTCAAACAATATATTCCATTTTACAACCTGGATGGTGGATACATGTCTATATAGCTTTATTATTTTTGAAAATGTACAGGTCAGAAACTGTTTTTTGTTTTTTTTTTTTTGAGACAAGAGTCTAACTGTGTTGGCCAGGCTGGAGTGCAATGGCACGATAGCAGCCTCACCACAACCTCTGCCTCCCAGGTTCAAGTGATTCTCCTGCCTCAGCCTCCCAAGTAACTGGGATTACAGGCATACACCACGATGCCTGGCTAATTTTTTTTTTTTTTTTCTTGGGACAGAGTCTCCCTCTGTTGCTCAGGCTGGAGTGCAGTGGCGTAATCTTGGCTCACTGCAAGCTCTGCCTCCTGGGTTCATGCCATTCTCCTGCCTCAGCCTCCCGAGTAGCTGGGACTACAGGCGCCCGCCACCACACCTGGCTGATTTTTTGTATTTTTAGTAGAGATGGGGTTCCACTGCGTTAGCCAGAATGGTCTCAATCTCCTGACCTCGTGATCCGCCTGCCTCGGCCTCCCAAAGTGCTGGGATTAAAGGTGTAAGCCACTGCGCCTGGCATGTATTTTTGTATTTTTTTAGTAGAGACAGGTTTCACCATATTGACCAGGCTGGTCTCAAACTGCTGACCTCAGGTGATCGGCCCACTTTCAGCCTCACAAAGTGCTGGGATTACAAGCGTGACCAGTGCGCCTGGTCAGCCACCACACCGATCCCAAAACTCTTCTTTACCACCAAAAGTCAAAATAACTGACAAAAAGCTGTAAGTTATTCTGAAAGCCAATACAATAGGTATATGAAATTAAAAGGCTAATGGAAGGAAGAAAATACTCCCCAAAACGATCTATAGGAAGGAACAAAATACTCCCCAACACAATCTGTATTTTTTGGCCAGGCATGGTGGCTCATGCCTGTAATCCCGGCATTTTGGGAGGCCAAGGCTGGTGGATCAATGGAGGCCAGGAGTTTGAGATCAGCCTGGTCAACATGGAGAAACCCTGTCTCTGATAAAAAATACAAAAATTAGCTGGGTGGGGTGGCGGGCGCCTGTAATCCCAGCTACTCTGGAGGCTGAGGCAGGAGAATCACTTGAACCCAGGAGGAAAGGTTGCAGTGAGCCAAGGTCGTGCCACTGCACTTCAGACTGGGTGACAGAGCAAGACTCTACCTCAAACAAAACGAAACAAAACCCAACAATCTGTACTTCATTTGTGATAATAATAGCTACAAGAAACGAATATAGACTGAATACACGCACACATGCAAACATACATATATTTTTTAATGTGAGAAGGCTAAAAGTACCTTTCAGGTGGACTGCTTGACCTCAGGAGTTTGAGACTAGACTGGGCAACATGGCAAAACCTTGTTTCTACAAAAAATACAAAAATTTGCCAGGCATGGTGGCATGTACCTGCAGTCCCAGCTACACTGGAGGCTGAGGTGGAAGGATTGCTTAAGCCCAAGAGATAGACGCTGCGCTGAGCCAAGATCATGCCATTGCACTCCAGCCTGGGTGACAGAGTAAGATACCACTTTTTTTTTTTTTAAGTGCCTCTACTCTAAAACAACCAGGTAAGAAAAATAATCATTGTGTCAATAAATAAAATCATTCCTAAGATAAATAATAAAATGAAAACATAATCCAAAATACTAAATTATATGGAACACAGAATACAGTATAAGTAGCATATTAAAGAGCCATTTGTTTTGTTTTGTTTTGAGATGGAGTCTCACTCTGTCGCCCTGGCTGGAGTGCAGTGGTGCAATCTCGGCTCACTGCAACCTCCACTTCCCCAGTTCAAGCGATTCTCCTGTCTCAGCCTCCTGAGTAGCTGGGACTACAGGCATATGCTACCACACCCAGCTGACTTTTTGTATCTTTAGTAGACGGGGTTTCACCACGTTAGCCAGGATGGTCTTGATCTACCGACCTCTTGATCTGCCCACCTCAGCCTCTCAAAGTGCTGGGATTACAGGCGTGAGCTCACAGCGTGAGCCAGCCTTGTTTGCTTTATTTTTTTTTCCCCAAAAAAGAGCATTATTGGTCCAAGAGTCATTATTTTGAATTATTTCATAACAAAATTCATAAAATACACTTTATCCTTGATCCACTCTCCCAAAAGGAAAACAATAAAATAAGGAATACAGAAAAAAAAAAAATCCAAAAGGTTGAAAGTATATTTTATAAAGCAGTAATCTACGTAAAATTATCCTATCTCTTTAAAGCATTATAGCACCTGAGCAAGATCCAAAATAGAAGAACACTTGAGAAAGAGAGTGAGAGAAAATTAAGTCTCTGTCATAATGAATGTTCATGTTTCAAACCTAAAGTGCTATCACGAAAATCTTTGTTTTCTTCTGAAGAGATGGTATCTCACTCTGTCACCCAGGCTAGAGGCAGTGGCAAGAACACAGCTCACTGCAGCCTCAACATCCCAGGTTCAAGCAATACTCCCACCTCAGCCTCCAGAGTAACTGGGACTATAGGCACTTGCCACTACACCTGTCTAATTTTTGTACTGTTTATGGATACGAAGTATCACTATGTTGCCCAGACTGGTCTTGAACTCCTGGATTCCAGCGATCCTCCTGCCTCTGCCTTTCTGCTGGGATTACGGACATGAGCCAATACACTCAGCCTAAGGAAAACTTCCCAAAGTAAAACAATTAAGAAAAAGAATAACACACACTATATATATATATATATATATAGTGTGTGTGTGTCTGTGTGTGATGGATTCTTCCTCTGTCACCCAGGTTGGAGTGCAGTGGCATGATCTCGGCTCACTGCAACTTCCACCTCCCGGGTTCAGGCAATTCTCTGCCTCAGTCTCCCGAGTATCTGGGATTACAGGCACCCGCCACCACGCCCGGCTAATTTTTGTATGTTTAGTAGAGACGGGGTTTCACCATGTTGGCCAGGCTGGTCTTGAACTCCTGACCTCATGATCCATCCGCCTCCGCCTCTGCCTCCCAAAGTGCTAAGTTTATAGACGTGAGCCATCGCACCCGGCCAAGAATAACATCTTTAACTTTAAAGAAGTTAACTACCACATGATTAAATGAACAAAGTAGATTAAGAAAACAGAAAGGATACGTCAAAGATTTATTTCAAAAGTTCAAAGGAAAAGATGCATAAGTCAGCATAAGCATCAGTTAGCTATCAACATAACTAAGAATCTAGGTCTCACAAATCTAGAATACAGGCCAAGTTGCCTGCAAAACTTCAAGATCTGTGGCTAACTCTCAAATGACTTTAAATTCTGTGAGTTAAGAATTCCCAAAAGCATTAAATGTTTACTAACTTGATAATATGATTACCTTGCATGCAAATACACAAATATGCAAATTAACCAGGAGACTAAAGAGAACTGAGCAAAATCCATCTTCATTCTCGAAGTCATGATAAAATAAGGGAAGATCAAGAGCTCAGAAGAGGCTCCAAAGCTTCACTTTGACATGAGTTACTACATATACCCGAAAGAAAACATCATCCAATCCACTAATTCCCTTCTTTCTTCAAATCTCAACTCTCCTTCCATTCATCTCAGTTGGTTTATCAATGGCAATACAACGACTTTGCCTTCTTATTCTCACCTCTTGCTTCCCTCAGCAATATACACAGCCTACAACAGCTGGCATCAGGTTTAACAACAGTACTTGCTGCAAGTTAAAACAATATAAGTAGGCTGGGCATGGTGGTTCATGCCTGTAATCTCAGCACTTTGGGAGGCTGAGGAAGGCATATCATCTGAGCTCAGGAATTTGAAACCAGCCTGGCCAACTCGGTGAAACCCCATCTCTACTAAAAATACAAAAACAGCCGGGCGTGGTGGTGGGTGCCTATAGTACCAGCTACTCGGAAGGCTGAGGCAGAAGAATTGCTTGAATCTGGGAGGCAGAGGTTGCAATGAACCAAGATTACTGCACTCCAGCCTGGGCGACAACAGTGAAACTTCATCTCAAAAACTAAATAAATAAAACAGTACAGTAGGTGAAGGGTAAGTCTCAGAAAACTGGGCTCATTGTCCACTGTCCCTATCTGGCCCTGAATTTGGCACCTATTTCTTATTGTCCAAAAAAAGCAAAACTGCAGTCAGCACCTACAAAAAAACCAAGATGAATTAAAAGCTACTTTCTTTCTCTTTTGCTCATTCCTCTTTTTTTGAAAATGAGAAAAAGGCCTGAGGAGGGCCATACCAAAAGACTAAAAGCAGAATTGGTTTACTAGTCTAAAATCACCATCCTCAAAATTAAGTCTTTAAAAAAATTTCTGGGCCGGGCACGGTGGCTCACGCCCGTAATCCCAACACTTTGGGAGGCCGAGGCAGGCGGATCACGAGGTCAGGAGATCGAGACCATCCTGGCGAACACGGTGAAACCCCGTCTCTACTAAAAATACAAAAAATTAGCTGGGCATGGTGGCGGGCGCCTATAGTCCCAGCTACTCAGGAGGCTGAGGCAGGAGAATGGCGTAAACCCGGGAGGCGGAGCTTGCAGTGAGCCAAGATTGGGCTACTGCACTCCAGCCTGGGCGACAGAGCGAGACTCCGCCTCAAAAAAAAAAAAAAAAAAAAAATATTTCTGACTGTGGGAGACTAAGGCAAGCGGATCACTCGAAGCTCAGGAGTTTGAGACCAGCCTGGGCAACATGGCGAAACTGCATCTCTACCAAAAAAAAAAAAATAACTGACAGTGTCATTGGTTAGACGTACAATTTTCAAAATGCAAACCGATCTCTTCAAATGGCTGTAATAATTAGGGTTTTCAAAATGGTGTGCTTTTGCCCTACCTCCCGCATTTCCTCATCCAACTTCCGCTGCTCCAAAGCTTCCTTCTCTGCTCTCTTGCGGTGCTCCTTCTCCACTTTCTCATATTTCTTCCAGTACAGGAGCATCTCCTTGGTGAGGCGGCGGGCACGAGGCAAGGTTTCCTTACAGTTCTTCTGGGCCTGCAAGGCAGCTCGACGCACCTCCTTCATGCACTGGTGAGCAAGCTGAAAACAACAACAGCATTACAGCAGAAAGGACCCCATACCAGAGGCTGGTTCTTCCTGGATTCTAAACCACATCATTCCTCAATCTGTTGAATACAAACTGTCATCCTTGACCACATCTCTTTCTCCTGCAACTTGATTAATGTCCTTGTATAGTACTGTGACAATAGGTCCAGATCCCGTGGTAATATCAGGGATAAGAAATCTATCTGATTTCTATCAACTTAGACGATGAAAAATTATAATGACTAAGAAGGACCTGGGATGTGCTCGGAAGTTACAAAATGTTATCACACACATTAATAACAGCTATCACTGCTTATTATATCTTTAGCACCACTGAAAAATATATTAAACTAATCTACTCTTCAAATCCTACGAAATTGGCATTAGCATCACCCTCATTTACCATCATCCACCTTATAAATGAGGAAACAGAGAAGTAGAATGACTACCCCAGAGAAACATAACTAATAACATGGCCCAATCTGATCCTCACAATTCTGAAAGGAAGTTGTTTTAGTTTACTCTAAGGGAAGGTATTCACATCATTATTTCTTAGACGACAAGACTGAAGACAGAAAGATTCCATGATCTGCTCAAGCAATCAGGGTGGGCTATGGTCTTATCCAAAAAGGTTCAAATACCAGAAATGTGAGGAAGAATAATTTTATTTAATAAACAGATTGAGGCCGGGCACGGTGGCTCATGCCTGTAATCCTCGCACTTTGGGAGGCCGAGGCGGGCAGATCACCTGAGGTCAGGAGTTCAAGACCAGCCTGGCCAACATGGTGAAACCCTGTCTCTACTAAAATACAAAAATTATAGGGCATGACGGTGGGTGCCTGTAATCCCAGCTACTCGGGAGGGTGAGATGGGAGAATTGCTTGAACCGGGGAGACAGTGGTTGTAGTGAGCCGAGATCACACCACTGCACTCCAGCCTGGGCGGCTGAGACTCCGTCTCAAAAAATAAATAAATAAATAAATAAACAGATTGAGAACATTCAGAAACTCTTAGGAACTATTAGATTCATGATCAACAGGTTACAACAGACAAGAGCAGCAAGATGGACCCAAAGAAGAAGAATATATTCCAGCAAAACATGAAATGGAAAATACAAAACTACAATTTTACCTTTCGGCTATTGGTGAGAAACAGGTTACGAGCTGAAGCTTTCTGCTTATTTGCCTAAAATATTTAAAAAACAGTATTTCATTTAGGATTCATTTTTGAACTAAGACTATGTAGAATGAACAGTCTTTTAATCAATTCCTAGAGGATCAGAAAATGCCAAGCCGAGCAAGATACATTACTTCTGTAAGTCATCCAGATGTACTGTCCAACACCATACATAAAACTATTAAAAAAGCATCAAGAAGAATCAGTGTTGTGGATGCCTTAAATAGTCTTCTGTATACTTTTAGGAAGACATTAAGTTATATGTAAGGCTTGAAGTGGACTAGCAAAATGTTAAAATACCTAAACCTTAGTACCATCCTGATTAAAAACATGTTGCTTACCAGGGCCAATCTGCAAAGCTGAGAGAACAGGGCACCCAGATACAGGAATCATTAGGAAAACGATAAACTAGTCTCCCAAGTTGTGATTCTAGCCCCACCTCCAGCCTAGGCAAACCTGATGTCACTACTACTCAGTTTCTGCCACCACATAAGCTTAATCTTCTCTAAAACTAAACACTCCAAGCAAGACCTAACACAAAATGACCCAGCAGCCCACAACCCAGTATCCAGCTATTTGTGTTTTCCACTCTAGCCAAGGGGGGAAAAAAGTCAGTACAGACATCTGACTCCCCACGATGTCTATCTGACTCCCCACGATGTCTATCTGACATGGAAGAAGACACTGAAGAGGCAGAGCTGGGTGGCTCTTTCATTACTGAAGAGCACTCTCCTTGATGCTAAAGAAACAATGGGTTCAAAGTGACAAAGAAGGTCTAAAAGCCATTTCTCTAAAGTTTGCATATAAGACAGCAAATTTAAAGGAATATATGAGCCTTTCATAAAAAACTCTTACTAATTAAAGAGCTATTGTCACTCTGAAGCCAGGAACCTCAAATATTCCCACTAAAAAGTCATTTCTTGGCCAGGTGTGGTGGTTCACGCCTGTAATCCCAGCACTTCGGGAGGCCGAGGCGGGTGGACCACTTGAGGTCATGAGTTTGAGACCAGAGTGGCCAACATGGTGAAATCCTATCTCTACTAAAAATAGAAAACTTAGCCGGGCATGGTGGCACATGCCTGTAATCCTAGCTACTTGGGAGGTTGAGGCAGAAGAATCACTTGAACTCAGGAGGTGGAGGCTGCAGTAAGCCGAGATCGCACCACTGCACTCCAGCCTGGGAGACACGAGCGAAACTCCGTCTCAAAAAAGGAAAAAAAAAAGCCATTTCTTGGCCACGCACAGCAGCTTACACCTGCAATCCCGGTATTTGGTGGAGGCTGAGGCAGGAGGATCACTTGAGTCCAGGAGTTCGAGACTAGCCTGGGCAACATAGTGAGACCTCGTCTCTAGAAAAAATAAACAGAATTGGGCTGGACATGGTGGCTCATGCCTGTAATCCCAGCACTTTGGGAGGCCGAGGTGGTTGGTTCACCTGAGGTCAGGACTTCAAGACCAGCCTGGTCAACCTGGTGAAATCCTGTCTATACTAAAAATACAAAAATTAGCTGACTGTGGTGACAGGCATCTGTAATCACAGCTACCCGGGAGGCTGAGGCAGGAGAATCGCTTGAACCCGGGAGGTGGAGATTGCAGTGAGTCGAGATCGTGCCATGGTACTCCAACCTGGGTGACAAAAGCAAAACTCCGTCTCCAAAAAAAAAATTAAAATTAAATAAAATAAACAGAATTAGCTCGGCATGGTAGCACACACCTATAGCCCCAGGTACTCAGGAGCCTGAGGTGAGATTACTTAAGCCTGGGAGATCAACACTGAAGTGAAACAAGATCAGTCCACTGCACTCCAGCCTGGGCAAGAGAACAAGACCCCATCTCAAAAAAACGAAAACTCATTTCTTTCATTGAAAGGGCACCATATGAGGCCTCTTCATCAAGTACTAAGCAGGTTTTCCCATAACTTTCCCATCAAGAATGCTCAAGCACAGGCCGGGTGTGGTGGTTCACGTCTGTAATCCCAGCACTTTGGGAGGCTGAGACGGGCAGATCATGAGGTCAGAAGATCGAGACCAGCCTGGCTAACACGGTAAAACCCTGTCTCTACTAAAAACACAAAAAAAATTAGCCGGGTGTCCTGGCAGGCGCCTGTAGTCCCAGCTACTCAGGAGGCTGAGGCAGGAGAATGGTGTGAACCTGGGAGGTGGAGGTTGCAGTGAGCCGAGATCGCAGCACTGATTGCACCACTGCACTCCAGCCTGGGCAACAGAGCGAGACTCCGTCTCAACAAAAAAAGAATGCTCAAGCATAAACTATGTCTCCAGAAATACTTATTAACTGCTATAGAAAAAAAAAATTTTATTTTACAGTAGCAAAACACCACCATACCAAGGGATCAAATGCAATATCCTCAAAACATTAAAACAGGCTGGGCATGGTGGCTCACGCCTATAATTCCAGCACTTTGGAAAGCCGAGGTGAGCAGATCACTTGAGGTCAGGCGTTCAAGACCAGCCCGGCTGACATGGCAAAACCTCATCTCTACTAAAAATACAAAAATTAGCTGGGCGTGATGGCGCACACCTGTAGTCCCAGCTACTTAGCTACTTGGGAGGCTGAAGTGGGAGAACTGCTTGAACCCAGGAGGCAGAGGTTGCAGTAAGATGCAGATCTAGTTTTATCTTTTTCAAAATTGCTACCCAGTTGTCCCAGTATTACTAATTTATAAGTCCACTGGTTTATTCTACTTGTCTATTTGCCTATTCATGTGCCAGTACCACACTTTTTTAACTGTAGAGGTTTTGTAGTGTGTTCTAATGTTTAGTAGGGATTTTCCAATTCTTCCCTAGCTACTCCTACATTCTGACTTCATCACACGGACTTTAGTATCACCTTTTCTCAATTCATAAAATACCCTGTTTCTAAAAAAAATCCAATTTATAATGAAATATCCTGTTTCTATCAGGACTGCACTCAATTCATCCTTAAGAGCAGTATGTTAACAACTGGTGCATCTCACTTAAGGGTAAACAGACATTCCTTGGACTATAATTGCAACTTCTTTAAAAACAAAAACAAAAAAAACCGCTGCATATGGCATCTGGCTTGCAACTGTTAATTTTGAAATTATATCAAAATAACATGCTATTGGCTGAGTACAGTGGCTCACGCCTGTAATCCCAGCACTGTATGAGGCCGAGCCAGGCAGATCATCTGGGGTCAGGAGTTCGAGACCAGCCTGGCCAACATGGTGAAACCCCATCTCCACTAAAATACAAAAATTAGCCAGGGGTGGTGGCATCTGCCTGTAGCCCTAGCTACTTGGAAGGCTAAGGCAAGAGAATTGTTTGAACCTGGGAAGTAGAGTTTGCAGTGAGCCGAGATCATGACACTGCAATCCAGCCCAGGTGACAGACAAAGACTCTGTCTCAAAAATAATAATAATAAAATAAAATGTTATCAAAACCAAATGAATTAAAAGAGGAAAAATGCTTATACATGTTTCTTTTAAATCGTTCACATCTTATTCTAGTGCCTGTGATTATCCAGCAACATTCAAACATTTGTAAATTCTCTAAGAAACATATCAACTCCTTTTTATTTTAATTTTTGAGATAAAATAAATAAATATTTATTATGTTACACATTCTGTTACACAAGCTAGAGTGCAGTGGTGCGATCTCAGCTCGCTGCAGCCTCAACCTCCTGGGCTTAAACTATCCTCCTGCCTCAGCCACTTGCATAGGTAGGGCTACAAACATGTGACACTACACCCAGATCGTTTTTGTAGAGATGGGGTTTCCCCATGTTGTCCAGACTGGTCTCAAACTCCTGGGTTCAAGCGATCCACCCGCCTCAGCCGCCCAAAGTGCTGGGATTACAGACAGGTGTGACCTACCATGCCTGGCCTCTTTTTAATTTTTTCTAATATCACCTATAAGTTAGCTGTCAAGTATCTACCGCTATATTTAAGAAAACTACATTCTTTCCTCGAAGAAGTTGCTCTCCAATTTTTTGACCAAGGAGCATGACACAATAACTAATTGTCCTGTGAATTCTGACCACATTCTAGAAGAAACTGTTAACTGAAGAGTACTACTCAGCATTCCCTTGATTCCAACAGATTAATTTCCTTGCGGAACTCCTATCTGTGAAAGTATCTAGCTCTCAGAGTTCCTCTTTAGTGGGTGGGGAGAGAATACATTCTCCCAATCTCCATGTCCTGGAGGCATTCACTTACCTTTGGTAGTTCCTTTTTCACAATGCTGAGCCATACTTTCCTGCGACGAGCATTCAACTGCTCAATGGATAAGTGCTTTTTCTTAGTGCCAGGGGGAGGTGCATCA
Organism: Mandrillus leucophaeus; assembly: GCF_000951045.1. Classification (NCBI taxonomy): domain Eukaryota; kingdom Metazoa; phylum Chordata; class Mammalia; order Primates; family Cercopithecidae; genus Mandrillus; species Mandrillus leucophaeus. Next base: position 2,748,729 of record NW_012103698.1, on the reverse strand, counting down.
TGAGAAAACTTGGCAAAGACTTTGGTCTGGTGGTGATGGCGACGAGGGGATTCTTCAGAGGAAAGTTCTTCATCTCTTCGTCTTTTTTTCTTCACTTTTTTCAACTTAGCTGCAAAAGAAACAGACGCTAACAGGGTTGCACTTCCACAAAAGATGGTCACAAAGCAACCTCACAACTTAAAGAATGCAAGGTTCTTTCCTTATTCCACTTGACACTGACAACATATATCCCTTTATCTACTCAGACCCATGAATATTCCTAGAGGAAGAAAAATAACAGAGAAGAAGAAACATACTGATTGATATCTCACTAACCTGGAAAAGAACACTGGATACTCACTCTGTTTATATGAAAGTGAAATACAGAATAAAACCCGAGAACCAAATTTCTTTCTTTTTTTTTCCCCAGAGACAGAGTCTCACCCTGTCACCCAGGCAGGAGTGCAATGGCGCAATCTTGGCTCACTGCAACCTCTGTCTCCCAGGTTCAAGTGATTCTCCCGCCTCAGCCTCCTGAGTAGCTGGGACTACAGGCGCATGGCAAGAACCAAATTTATTTTGAACCTAATAGGTAAGCAAGTGTCTGAGGTATCACAGATTCAAGGAATAGTCAAAGGAAGGAAACTTATTTCTACTTGGTGGCAATATAAGGTGGCTATACATCTATGCAGTGTGGGGAAAATAAGAAAAAAGTATACCTATAAGGTGGATAAAGAAAAATAAAAGAGAAGAAAAAAACACACTAATATGTCACCAAGACTTGCAAGACAAAAATACATGAAACAAAACGTTAATTCAGGTTGGAGACAGGGTGTGGAGGGTGAGAAAACACTAATAAAGATGATGGAAAAAGAAGGGAAGGCTAAAAGGAGCCTTTTTGAGTAGAATTCATACCGTCAAGCCTGGTACGGTGGCTCACACCCGTAATCCCAGCACTTTTGAGAGGCCAAGACAGGCAGATCACCTGAGTTTAGGAGTTTGAGACCAGCCTGGCCAACATGGTGACACTCCATCTCTACTAAAAATACAAAAATTAGCCAGGTGTAGTGGCGTGCACCTGTAATCCCAGTTACTCGGGAGGCTGAGGCATGAGAACTGCTTGAACTCAGGAAGTGGAGGCTGCAGTGAGCTGAGAGAGTGCCACTGCACTCCAGCCTGGGTGACAGAGCAAGACTCCATCTCAAAAAAAAAAAAGAATTAATACTTTCACAGGAATAAAATTTGCCTTACAAAGATAGTCTAAAACTTTCTCTTTCAGTTTCCTTCCTGATATCCAGCTGCTGAGAGCTCAATAAGAGAGGAAAGGACACTTCCTGTCAAACATGCAAACAAACACTACAGAAGATCATCAGGAGGTGATCTATTTTAAATCACCTCGGACAGCAACAATGATAACTTATTCCAAACACTTCGGGTTACTTTTCTTACTTCTCTGTGCATAACCAACTTCCTATCCCAGAACATTTGCAATATTTGCAGAGTGTGTATAAGAAAAATGGAATAAACTAATTTTGCCTAAACCTTTAGCTAGGAATCCGTCTTTCCAATTGTAGAACTAAAGACTACAAGCCAAATACGAATAAAGGTTAATAATATAGTCTACCCTTCCTATCTGTGGGTTCTACATCATGGATTTAACCAACTGAGGATCAAAAATATTCAGGGAAAAAAAAAAAGAGAATGGTTGCAGCAGCTGTACTGAATACGTACAAACTTTTTTTGATTGTTATTCCCTAAACAATATAGGATTACAAGTATTTATATAGCATTTACACTGCATTAGGTATTATAAGTAATCCAGAGATGACTTAAAGTATATGAGAGGATGTGCACAGCTCATATGCAAATACTATACCATTTTATATAAAGAACTTGAGCATCTCTGGATTTTGGTATCTGCCGGGGGTCCAGAATCCAATCACCCATGGATACCAAGGGGAAAATTGTACTTGCTGCTAATTAGAAAGAGAGTTTTTCAAATAAAGCAAATTTCTACCATATGGACTATATATAAAGTCCAAACGCACCAGTAGGCCACATGCAATTCTGAAACTAAGAATGAATATATGTGGAAGGCAGTTCAACATGCTCACCTTTAAGTTTCTTTTCCTCCTTAAATTTCTTTTTCTTGGGTCCAAGTAGGTGCCGTTGCTGCTCATAGAAAGGGTCGTATGTGGAGAGCAGGCCTGCACTGTAGTACTGATATTGCTGCAACTGAAGCAGGCAAAGACCATGATGGGCCTGTTTTCTAATTTTCTTTACTACAGAAAACTAAGCCAGAGGAAATCATAACTTCTAAATACAGTATTCTTCCCACAAAGAGACCAGTAACATTTAGTATATCAAAGAGAATCACTTCCTTAACTTCAAATGAGTTCAATTCCTATACATGTAACAGGTCACTGAAAATAATGTAAGAAAGCAAAACTCTTCATGCTTCTGAATTTCTACCAGAATACTTACTTAAACCTGACATATACTGAGACATGAAATTAATTTCTTGCAGAAATGTCTCCCCTTGGAAATTCACCACCAAGAAATAAACCATATTTCTATTACCAGCAGGTCCTCAGATTTACTAAGGTTCCTAATGCTGCTTGCTTTCCTTTTTTTTCTTTTTTTTTTGAGACAAGAGTCTTGCTCTGTTGCCAGGCTGGAGTGCAGTGGTGTGATCTCGGCTCACTGCAACCTCCACCCCTTGGTTCAAGCGATTCTCATGCCTCAACCTCCCAAGTAGCTAGGATTACAAGCACACACCACTATACCCAGCTGATTTTTGTACTTTTAGTAGAGATGGGGTTTTACCACGTTGGCCAGGATGATCTTGATCTCCTGACCTTGTGGTCAGCCCATCTCGGCGTCAGTTCACCTCAGCCTCCCAAAGTGCTAGGATTACAAGTGTGAGCCACTGCAACTGGCCCTTCATGCTTGCTTTTCTATTAGTCATATGTCTGCTTCAAATAGTCACCAGTCATCCCAATTCTTGAATCTTTCAAGTCTTTTCTCTCTTCATCTCCCACTAAGAGAGTCTGCTATCATTTAGATAGTGCCTACATTGCCAGAATTCTAACATACGAATAACGTAATTCTTTCCATCCAGGAAGTGATAAGTAAACGCTTTTAAATATTTCACTTAATCCCCAAATCTCATATTAATTTTGTCTCACATATTACTAATGCATAAATATAAATTAAAATTAGGTAGCCCACTGTTAAATCTCTTTCCTGGATTATAGCCAAATAAATTGTCCAAGGATTGAAATAAGACTGAAAGATTAACATGAGGAACTAATACAATGTCCTCTGTTAAAAATCAAAATTAAATTAGCATGGAGCGCCAAGTCCCTTAGTGCTGGAGTTTAAGAAGAAAGGAACTTTTTACATCAAATTGGTCAGATATTCTGTTTACCACTTCTACAGGTTTATAAGGTTCAGAATATTATTCCAATCTCTCTGAACTAATTTTGGACCTTAACTAATTGCTAGAAAATTCTTAGGTCTTCAAATATACTATTGCTCATTATGTACAATGTTCCACACTTGTAGAAATAGTCAGAACCCGGCCGGGCAGGGTGGCTCACCCCTGTAATCCCAGCACTTTGAGAGGCCGAGGCAGGCGAATCACCTGAGTTTGAGACCAGCCTGACGAACACTGAAAAACCCTGTCTCTACTAAAAATACAAAATTAGCTGGGCATGGTGGTGCATGCCTGTAACCCCAGCTACTCAGGTGACTGAAGCAGGAGTATCGCTTGAACCCAGAAGGTGGAGGTGGCAGTGAGCAAGTATCACGCCATTGCGCTCGAGCCTGGGCAACAACAGCAAAATGAAAGAAAGAGAAAGAAAGAGAAGGAGAAGGAGAAAGAGAAAGAGAAGGAGGGAGAAGGAGAAGGAGAAGGAAGGAAGGAAGGGAGGGAGGGAGGGACAGAAAGAAAGAGAAAAAAAAGAAAGAAAGGAAGAAAGAAAGAAAGAAAGAAAGAGAGAAAAAGAAAGAGAGAAAAGAAAGAAAGAAAAGAAAGAAAAGAAAGAGTTAGAAGGCTTTGGTAACAACGTTCAAATAGCTGTCACTCAAAACTATCATCATTTTAATGTTAGTGTATGAAGAGCTTTCCAAGAGAGAAACACTACTCCCAAAGAGCAAGTGCATGAATAAGCAACACTAGAACGTAAGCATTCCAGTAATTCCTCAAAAGGCTAAGCAAGGAGTTTCCATACGACCCAGCAATTTCTCTGTTAAGTACATAATGAAGAGAAATGAAAACACATCCACACAAAACCTGTACACAAATTTTCATAGCAGCATTATTCAAAATAGCCAAAAAGTAGAAATATGTTAATCATAGTTCATGAACTGGACAATGCATATATAAAGTAAGGTATAAATACAACAAATACTTGCAATAAAAAGAAATAAAATGCTGATACATGCTACAACATTAATCAATCTTGAAAATATGACACTAAGTGAGAGAAGCTGGACACAGCTACATGTTGCATGATTCCATTTGTATAAAATGTCTAGAATGGGCACATTTATAGAAACAGACTGGATTGGGCTGGGAATGGTGGCTCACGCCTATAATCCCAGCACTTTGGGAGGCCAAGGCAGGAGGATCACCTGGAGTCAGGAGTTCGAGACCAACCTGGCCAACATGGTGAAAACCTGTCTTTACTGAAAATGAAAATATAAGCCAGGCGTGGTGGTGCACGCTTGTAATCCCAGCTACTCGGTAGGCTGAGCAGGAGACTCACTTGACCCTGGGAGGCAGAGGTTGCAGTGAGCCAAGATCGTGCCACTGCACTCCAGCCTGGGCAACAGAGCGAGACTGTCTCAAAAAAAAAAAAAGAGAATAGAGTGGATTGGTGGTTGTCTGGGCTGAGGGATAGATAAAATGAGGGGCAATAGCTAAGGGGCACGCAGTTTCTTTATGAGGTGATGTAAATATTCTGGAATTAGGCAGTAATGATAGTAACACAACTCTATGAATATATTAAAAAAACACTGAATTGCACACCACATAAGGCTAAAGTTTTGTTATATGAATTACATCTCAATAAAGCTGCTCTATCACTACCTAAACATAAAGTTAAAATGACGTATCTCTTTTTTTGAAGAACATATCTTTTAGTCCAGTACATTTTAAGTATTAGTAGTTTAATTTCATTGATATCAGAGAATTTTAGAAAAAAAAATTTTCTTTTTTTGAGATGAAGTCTCGCTCTGTTACCCAGGTAGGAGTGCAGTGGC
>NW_012103698.1:2722138-2742247 GCF_000951045.1 Mandrillus leucophaeus | reverse complement strand
AGTCAGAACCCGGCCGGGCAGGGTGGCTCACCCCTGTAATCCCAGCACTTTGAGAGGCCGAGGCAGGCGAATCACCTGAGTTTGAGACCAGCCTGACGAACACTGAAAAACCCTGTCTCTACTAAAAATACAAAATTAGCTGGGCATGGTGGTGCATGCCTGTAACCCCAGCTACTCAGGTGACTGAAGCAGGAGTATCGCTTGAACCCAGAAGGTGGAGGTGGCAGTGAGCAAGTATCACGCCATTGCGCTCGAGCCTGGGCAACAACAGCAAAATGAAAGAAAGAGAAAGAAAGAGAAGGAGAAGGAGAAAGAGAAAGAGAAGGAGGGAGAAGGAGAAGGAGAAGGAAGGAAGGAAGGGAGGGAGGGAGGGACAGAAAGAAAGAGAAAAAAAAGAAAGAAAGGAAGAAAGAAAGAAAGAAAGAAAGAGAGAAAAAGAAAGAGAGAAAAGAAAGAAAGAAAAGAAAGAAAAGAAAGAGTTAGAAGGCTTTGGTAACAACGTTCAAATAGCTGTCACTCAAAACTATCATCATTTTAATGTTAGTGTATGAAGAGCTTTCCAAGAGAGAAACACTACTCCCAAAGAGCAAGTGCATGAATAAGCAACACTAGAACGTAAGCATTCCAGTAATTCCTCAAAAGGCTAAGCAAGGAGTTTCCATACGACCCAGCAATTTCTCTGTTAAGTACATAATGAAGAGAAATGAAAACACATCCACACAAAACCTGTACACAAATTTTCATAGCAGCATTATTCAAAATAGCCAAAAAGTAGAAATATGTTAATCATAGTTCATGAACTGGACAATGCATATATAAAGTAAGGTATAAATACAACAAATACTTGCAATAAAAAGAAATAAAATGCTGATACATGCTACAACATTAATCAATCTTGAAAATATGACACTAAGTGAGAGAAGCTGGACACAGCTACATGTTGCATGATTCCATTTGTATAAAATGTCTAGAATGGGCACATTTATAGAAACAGACTGGATTGGGCTGGGAATGGTGGCTCACGCCTATAATCCCAGCACTTTGGGAGGCCAAGGCAGGAGGATCACCTGGAGTCAGGAGTTCGAGACCAACCTGGCCAACATGGTGAAAACCTGTCTTTACTGAAAATGAAAATATAAGCCAGGCGTGGTGGTGCACGCTTGTAATCCCAGCTACTCGGTAGGCTGAGCAGGAGACTCACTTGACCCTGGGAGGCAGAGGTTGCAGTGAGCCAAGATCGTGCCACTGCACTCCAGCCTGGGCAACAGAGCGAGACTGTCTCAAAAAAAAAAAAAGAGAATAGAGTGGATTGGTGGTTGTCTGGGCTGAGGGATAGATAAAATGAGGGGCAATAGCTAAGGGGCACGCAGTTTCTTTATGAGGTGATGTAAATATTCTGGAATTAGGCAGTAATGATAGTAACACAACTCTATGAATATATTAAAAAAACACTGAATTGCACACCACATAAGGCTAAAGTTTTGTTATATGAATTACATCTCAATAAAGCTGCTCTATCACTACCTAAACATAAAGTTAAAATGACGTATCTCTTTTTTTGAAGAACATATCTTTTAGTCCAGTACATTTTAAGTATTAGTAGTTTAATTTCATTGATATCAGAGAATTTTAGAAAAAAAAATTTTCTTTTTTTGAGATGAAGTCTCGCTCTGTTACCCAGGTAGGAGTGCAGTGGCATGATCTCGGCTCACTGCAACCTCCACCTCCTGGGTTCAAGCGATTCTCCTGCCTCAGCCTCCTGAGTAGCTGGGATTACAGGCATGCACCACCATGTCCAGCTAATTTTGTATTTATAGTAGAGACAGCGTTTCTCCATGCTGGTCAGGCTGGTCTCGAACTCCAGACCTCAGGTGATTCACCTGCCTGGGCCTCCCAAAGTGCTGGGATCACAGGCGTTGAGTCGCCGCGCCCAGCCAAGTTTTCGTATTTTTAGTAGAGATGGAGTTTCACCAAGTTGGCTGGGTTGGTCTCAAACTCCTGACCTCAAGTGATCAGCCCACTTCAGCCTCCCAAAGTGCTGGGATTACAGGCGTGAGCCACCGCACCCAGTCAGGAATTTTCTTTAAGTTCCGGGGTACATGTGCAAGATGTGCATGTTTGTTACACGGGTAAACATGTGCCATGTGGTCTGCTGCACCTATCAACCCATCACCTAAGTATTGAGCCCAGTATGCATTACCTATTTTTCCTGATGCTCTCCCTCCTCCTGCACCCACCTGCCCAGGCCCCAGTGTGTCTTGTTCCCCTCCCTGTGTCCACATGTTCTCACTGTTCAGCTCCCACTTACACTTACTGCTGAGGATAATTTCCAGCTCCATAAAATGATGTATCTTGATATGGAGTCTTGCTCTGTCACCAGGCTGGAATGCAGTGGCGTGATCTCGGCTCACTGCAACCTCCGCCTCTGGGTTCAAGCAATTCTCCAGCCTCAGCCTCCTGAGTAGCTGGTACAGGCGCACGCCACCACACCCAGCTAATTTTTGTATTTTCAGTAGAGAGGGGGTTTCACCATGTTGGCCGGGATGCTTTCAATTTCTCGACCTCGTGATCCGCCTGCCTCAGCCTCCCAAAGTACTGGGATTACAGGTGTGAGCCACCACGCCCAGCCAAAATGATGTATCTTTAATGACTATAAAGCAGAGGGTGAATACTCAGTCTGAAGTGTTTCTCCTGAAACTCTTACCTCCTTGTCTTTACTATACTTATTTTGGTGAAGTTTCTTATATTTGTGTAGCCGAAGCATGTTGTGAAGTTCTTCTCTGCTGAGATTGAGTTCTTCTTCATCATCGTCTTCACTCTGAGAATCAGCCTCGCTGGATTCATCACTTAGCAAAATGCTCTGAAAAGGATGAAAATAGAAATGTATCTTTCGCTGTGAAGCAATTCCATTAATAATCCAAGCATTTTTTCCCAGATACAAAACAATGACAAAAACAGCAGGAAGATAGTCACTCCAGTTCCCCTTATGATATGCTTTATAAATTCAACTGAAAAACATCAAGGATACTAATTAAACTTAGCGAATACAAATTAAAATGCAATAAAACATGGGACATGCTATCAGCAACAAGGCTAAAAATTCCTCTGAATACTTACAAAAGTAGAAACAATACATAACTATCCTATACATACAAACTATACATACATGCCAAACACGAAGGCAAAAAACACAACTACCTATAGGGTATAAAGAAATACAGAAAGCAAGCTGTAATGGCCCAAAAGGAGAAATATCCCAAATATCCATTTATTGATAAATGGATATATAAAATGTGGAATATCCAGATGAGATGTAATTCAGCCATGAAAAGGAATAACACATTAGTAGGTGCTACAATATGAAGAATTTTGAAAATATTATGCTAAATTAAAGAAGCCAGTCATAAAAGGTCACATGTTATCATAGGATTCAATTTATACGAAATGTCTAGCCTGGGAGTGGTGGCTCACACCCGTAATCCCAACACTTTGGCAGGCCCAGGCAGGAGGATTGCTTGAGGCCAAGAGTTCGAGACCAACTTGGGCAACCTAATAAGATCTCTTCTGTACAGAAAAAGGCATGTGCCTATAGTCCCAGCTACTTGGGAGACAGAGGAGGGAGGACTGCTTGACCCCAGAAGTTTGAGGGTGCAGTGAGCTACGGCTGCACCACTGCACTCCAACCTAGGAAACAGAGCAAGAGCCTATCTCTTAAAAAGAAAACAAAAACAAAACCAAAAATTCCAGAAGAGGCACATCAATACAGACAAAAAGCAGACTAGCAGCTGCCAAGGGACAGAGGAAATAGAAAATGGAGAGTGACTGCTGGCCGGGCGCAGTGGCTCACATCTGTAATCCCAGCACTTTGGGAGGCCGAGGCAGGGGGATCACAAGGTCAGGAGTTTGAGAACAGTCTGGCCAACATGGTGAAACCCTGTCTCTCCTAAAAATACAAAAATTAGCTGGGCGTGGTGGCGAGTGCCTGTAGTTCCAGCTACTTGGGAGGTGGAGGCAGGAGAATCGCTTGAACCCAGGAGGCAGAGGCTGCAGTGAGCTGAGATTGCACCACTGCACTACAGCCTGGGTGACAGAGAAAGACTCCATCTCAAAAAAAAAAGAAAAAAGAAAATGGAGAGTGACTGCTAACGGGTACAAGGTTCATTTTAGAATGTTAAAAATTTTCTAAGATTACATTGTAATCATGGGTATACAACTTTGTAAATACATGAAAAACTACTAAATTTTAACCTTTAAAAGGGTGAATTTGGCCAGGCACGGTGGCTCACACCTGTAATCCCAGCACTTTGAGAGGCTGAGGCAGGCAGATTGCTTGAGCTCAGGAGTTCGAGACCAGCCTGGGCAACATGGCGAAACCCCCAAAAATTAGCTGAACGTGGTGGTGCGGGCCTGTAGTCCTACTTCACAGGTGTGAGACTGGAGGATCACTAGAGCCCAGGAGGTCGAAGCTGCACTAAGCTGAGATTGTGCCACCGCACTCCCTGCAGGGTAAAAAAGTGAGACCCTGTCTCAAAAATAAATAAATAAAAATAAAATAAAATGAAAAGGTGAATTTTATGGCAATGAATTATAACTCAATTTTTCAAAATATGACAGCTAAGCATAACAATTTCTGCATTTCCAACAGCCTAAAGCGTCACTGATATTGACCAAATTGGACCTTTTACATATGAGCCTTTTGAAGGACCTAGTGATAATAATGAAGGCTTTTAATTGCTTTTGAGTACTTCATAGGAAAAGAAGAAAAGAGAAATAATTAGTTTCAGTAAAAGAAGTACTATCCTTGGCCGGGCACGGAGGCTCACGCCTGTAATCCCAGCACTTTGGGAGGCCGAGGTGGGCGGATCACAAGGTCAGGAGATTGAGACCACGGTGAAACCCCATCTCTACTAAAAATACAAAAAAAAATTAGCCAGTCGCGGTGGCGGGCGCCTGTAGTCCCAGCTACTCAGGAGGCTGAGGCAGGAGAATGGCATGAACCCAGGAAGCGGAGCTTGCAGTGAGCCCAGATCGCACCACTGCACTCCAGCCTGGGGGACAGAGCGAGACTCCGTCTCCAAAAAAAAAAAAAGAAATACTATCCTTAATTCAGTTTGGCCACTGACAGTAATCTTGTAAGAGTGTAAATGAGATTAACAACCTCTCTGCTTGTAAACACTCCAATGGCTTAAGACTACAACGACAGTAAAACACAAATTCCTTAACATAGTGTACAAAGCCTATGTGATCATAGCCTTGTAACTTCATCTTCCACCATCCTCCTCATTCACTGTGCTCTAGCCATACTAGACTTCTTCTTCCGTCAAGCATACTAAGCTGTTTCTTTTCTCAGGACTTTTATGGTTGCTCCTTCTGACTGAAATGCTGTTACCCTAGATACAAGATGGTTCTCTGTGATCGTTCAGAATCAGTTGAAATGTTACCTCTTTAAAGAAGCCATGTTTCTTTACTCGTTTACAGGCTTACTAACTGCTTGCCTCCTTTAGAATGTAAGCACTACTGGGCAGGAAACTTGCACAACCATAATAGTACCTGGCACATGCACATGGATGCACTAAATCAACATCTGTTCAATGAATAAGCTACTCAGGAACTTACGAAAGTTATAGAATTAATATTCCTGATTATGTGACCCAAAGAATGCAAGGACTTCATCTGATAAATTTTTGTACTTCCTCTTTCCCCTCAGTACATTATAACAGGTTGAGCATCCCTATTCCAAAAACCCAAAACATCCCAAAATCTCAAAGGTTTTGAGCACCAATAAGATGCCACAAGGGGAAAATTCCACACCTGACCTCATGTGACAAGTCACAGTCAAAACACAGGTATACAACACAGAGTTTATTCAGCATTCCCAAGGGAAAAATATACCATCAGGCAATGTGTATAATGTGTATATAAAACATAAATGAATTTCGTGTTTATTAACTTGGGTCCCATCTCCAAGATATCTCACTTCGTATTGCACATATTAAAAAAAAAAAAAAAAAATCTGAGGCTGGGTGTGGTGGCTCACGCCTATAATCCCAGCACTATGGGAGGCCGAGGTGGGCGGATCACCTGAGGTCAGGAGTTCAAGACCAACCTAGCTAACATGGTGAAACCCTGTTTCTACTAAAAATACAAAAAAATTAGCCGGGCATGGTGGTGCGTGCCTGTAATCCCAGCTACTCGGGAGGGTGAGGCAGAAGAACTGCTTGAACCCGGGAGGCGGAGGTTGCAGTGAGCTGAGATCACGCCATTGCACTCAAGCTAGGGCAACGAGCGAAATGCCAACTCAAAAACAAAGAAACAAACAAAATCTGAAACACGTCTGGTCTCAAACATTTCAGATTAGCAATACTTAACCTGTACTCAATTCATGTTTGCTAAATGACTTCACTGAATCCTCCAGATTTTCTCAATAATCTCTTCAAAAAAACACATCCAGTATAAAGGACTCATATTTGAAAAACTCTGTCAATCTGCCAAAATGAGTTGATAACTTTCCCATCTATTAGTAACTTTAGTCGACTATATGCATTGTAAACATTCTGCTTTATCTCTTACCTTTAGCCACTTTCTGCTTTTCTTCAGCTTAGAGAAATTATATAAATTCCCCTTATCACATTTTGATTCTGTATAAAGAAACACAAAGAATAAAAAAACTAAAGGATGACTGCCTCAAGATAACTGATAGTCCAAAGGGGGATGTCACACCACACTGACCTGACTGTAGAACTCCATTCAGAGAATATGTGTTCAACATTCCAGAACTGCCTGCTCCAGAAGTTTCTCCAAGCAATGAATTTGGAGGTTCTTCCTTAACTTGTATTAAGGGATCCCCAGACTGGGGCAATAAGGGATTACTGTCATCCAGTCCATCTTCACTGTCATCACTATAAATTGAAGAATGAATTCACAATTACAGCTGACTCAATAAAACATGATAATTTAAAGTTAGTAGAACTGGACACTTTACAGAAGAAACTGATCCTCTGAAATAAATTGACTGTTTTTATTTGAAAGAGGCAAAAGAAAATATCAAATATAAAAATCATAAGATACTTTAATCCTATAAAATCTATAAGGATGATGGAAATCAGGAATTTGGTAAAATATATTGCAAAGATAACATACCTAGAAATATTTCTATTGAAGATGGCTGACGTTTGTCGCAGGAAATGGTCCAACCGGAGGGCCCTCTCCAAGTACTGAAGATAGAGGGGCTTTGCCAGCTCGGTGCAGCCGCCATCATCCCTGGCACCCAACTCCGAGGCCATAGAACAAATCTGTCTTCATGCACAAGGACCTCCGACTGCACGGCTGCAGAACAGAGATAAGAAGTGAAAGATGAAATTACTATCCATTCTCCCCTTCTCTTGCCTGCTTGCTCCCAATATGAAGAGAAATCAGACCTTCTAGAACACAAGACACTAAGAAGATAGGAGTCTGCAGAAAGATCATGATAAAGCTCTTGTTAGACACTGCCTCCTAAAGCAAAGGCAGAAGTTAAAAGGATATGAAGAATATAAAAATAAAGCAACACACGGTTACATTTCACAATGAAAATTCATATTATACTTTTTCAAAATAGTATCTTAAAATGTATACCCACCTCCTTTATCCCTTTCAATAAAAAATTGCCCAAAACTATGAATAAACAACTATCCAAATCTACACCCCAAGCTCACTGTTGTGCACCTCAGAAAGGAAAGTACTAGAGGAGCACTCGTTCTCAGCATTACCTTCAAAATAGGTGTCCCTCTCTTCATTTTGAATTCATATTCGTACATATATGTAAGGTATCTTATTTATAAGGGAATAGATGTATTGGCAGAGTATTTTACTATCCTTTGTAAAAATGCCATAATGAGTAAAATTTAGAAATGATTTAGAAAATTGGAGCAAAACGAATAAAAGTGAGGGTGAGAAACACGGGTATAGCCTAAGCATTGTCTTTGCTACCTTACAATGTTAAAGACAACGTTAGGGTCAGAACATCTTCACTAGACACATAATCACACAATCTGTATAACAACTTTTCTCCCACCACTTTCGTTTGTTTTTGTTTTTGTTTTTTGAGATGCAGTCTCACTCTGTCGCCCAGGCAGGAGTTCAAGCAATTCTCCTGCCTCAGCCTCCCGAGTAGCTGGGACTACAGGAGCCCATCACCACGCCCAGCTAATTTTTGCATTTTTAGTGGAGATGGGGTTTCACCATGTTGGTCAGGCTGGTCTTGAACTCCTGATCTCAAGCAATCTACCCACCTCAGCCTCCCAAAGTGTTGGGATTACAGGCGTGAGCCACTGCGCCCAGCCTTCTCCCATCACTTTCAAACAGTAACTTCTGCCTTATACCTGGTTATCTCTAAATACTTAAACGGTCACGGTAGGATTAAATAATGACTTAATTTAGACTAATAAGCCCACCAAATGACGTAAATACTCAATAAGCCATAGATTATTATTTCTTTCAGACAGAGTTTCACTCTTGCAGTGGGGTGATGTCAGCTCAGGACAACCTCTGCCTCATAGGTTCAAGGGATTCTCCTGCCTCAGGCTCCCAAGTAGCTGGGATTACAGGTGTCCGCCACCACGCCCGGTTAATTTTTTGTATTTTCAGTAGAGACAGGGTTTCACCATGTTGGCCGGGCTGGTCTTGAACTCCTGACCTCAGGTGATCCACCCATCCCAGCCTTCCAAAGTGCCAGGATTACAGGCATGAGCCACTGCGCCCCGTCCCAAAAATTATTTTATTAAAAGTTCCTAAAACAAACTAAGTGAGGCTGGGCACGGTGGCTCACGCCTGTAATCCCAGCACTTTGGGAGGCCGAGGTGGGCGGAGCATTTGAAGTCAGGAGTTTGAGACCAGCATAGCCAACATGGTAAAACCCGTCTCTACTAAAAATACAAAAATTAGCTGGGTGTGGTGGCGGGCACCTGTAATCCCATCTACTCAGGAGACTGAGGCAGGAGAATCACTTGAACCTGGGAGGCAGAAGTTGCAGTAAGCCGAGACTGTGCCATTGCACTCCAGCCTGGGCAATGACAGCAAAACCCCATCTCAAAAAAAACAAAAACAAAAAAACTAAGTGATAAGTTTTTTTGTTGTTTCTTTGTATTTTTAGTAGAGACGGGGTTTCACCATGTTAGCCAGCATGGTCTTCTGACCTTGTGATCTGCCTGCCTCGGCCTCCCAAAGTGCTGAGATTACAGGCGTGGGCCCCTACACCTGGCCAACTAAGTGACAAGCTTTAAAGGCAATCATATAACTTTGAGTTGTCTTCTTTTTTTTTTTTTTTTTTTTTACAGTTTTCTAATATAACCTTTCTATCTAAAACAGTATAACTTCTAGAAAAACCAGGAGAAAATCTTCATGACTGACCATAAAAAGTTCTAGATATGCAATCAAAAGCAAGAAAGATCAAAAATGAGATCACGCAAATTAAAAATGTTTACACTTTAAAATACATCAAGAAAATGAAGACAAACTAGGCACAGTAGCTCATGCCTGTAATCCCAACACTCTGGGAGACTGAAGCGGAAGGATCACTTGAGCCCAGGAAGACAAGATCAACCTGGGCAACACAGTGAGATCCCATCTCTTCAAAAGAATTTAAAATTAGCTGGGCATGGTGGCACAGGCCTCTGGACAAACTATTAGGGAGGCTGAAGTGGGAGGATCATTTACAGCCCAGGAGGTTGAGACTACAGTGAGCGATGATCTTGCAACTGCACTCCAGCCTGGGTGACACAAAAAGAAAAAAAAGAAAAAGAAAAAAGAAAATGAAGACAAGCCACAGACTAGAAGATATTTGCAAGTCATCTATCTGATAAAGGTCTTGTATTCACATGAACAACTCCTTTTTTTACACAGTTGTTTGTCAGTGTGTACACATAAAACTTACAACTCTATAAGATAAATAACCCAATTTAAAAATGGGCAAACGATTTTGAACAGACATTTTACCAGCAAAGATGTATGACTACCTAATGGACACATGAAAAAATGCTGAATATCAATAAATTAAAAATAAAATTACAGCAACATACTACTTTATACCCACTAGAATAATAAAAAAGATAGGCTAGACACAGTGGCTCACACCTATAATCCCAACATTTAGGAGGCTGAAGTGGGTGGATCCACTGAGCCCAGGAGTTTGAGACCAGCCTGGGCAACATAGCAGGACCCTGTCTCTACAAAAAATTTTAAAATTAGCCAAGTATGGTGATGCATGCCTGTAGTGCCAGCTACTCAAGAGGCTGCGTCAAGAGGATTGCTTGAGCCCAGGAAGTCCAGGCTGCAGTAAGCTATCATTGTGCCACTGCGCTCTAGCCTGGAGTAAGACCCTGTCTCAAAAAAAAAAACCACACAAGAGAGTGAGAGAAAGGGAAAGAACAAGAAAAAAAAAAAAAATATTCCAAACTCCCATTGTGGCGACAGTTGCACAATTCTGCAAATCTACCAAAAATATATTCAAAATATGCTGAACTGTGTATTTTATTTAAATTATGTGAATTTCATAGTATGTAAATTGTCAGTCTTGGTAACATGAAGAAAAAAGAATGCTAAAAAATAATTTTGGCCAGGTGCAGTGGCTGAAGTTTGTAATACCAGCACTTTGGGAGGTAAGGCAGGAGGATAGCTTGAGTCCAAGAGTTCAAGACCAGCCTGAGTAACATAGCAAGACAAATAAATTTAAAAATTAGCTGAGTGTGGTGGCATGCACCTGTAATCCCAGCTGTTCAGGAGGCTGAGGAGGGAGGATGGTTTGATGCCTAAGAGGCTGAGACCTCAGTGAGTCATGAATGCACCACTGTACTCTAGCCTGTGTAACAGAGTGAGACTATCAAAAAAAAAAAAAAAAAAACTTTAAATTTCACCTTTTCAAAGTGAGACCTAACATACCCACTCCAGAAGATTTCAAAGACATCGGTTTTTAAAATACAACAAAATTCCCTTAATTAAAGAACAGCAAATAATTCATCTTGATGCATGTATAAATCAGTAAAAGTACTCTGCTTGGCTCCACCCCAAGCTTTTATTATGGAACAATTAATCCATGCTCTACTTATTTTACCTGATAACAAAAATGACACTAATTAAGGAGGTATGACTACCAAGTAATACTGAGTGATTCAAAAGGAATGGAATATTTTCAAAACTTATTCCTCAGTACCTATGTGAATATGAAATCAAAAACAATTTGTTGAAGAAAGACCACAGTTACTTCTAGTCTTACAATGCTCAATATACACTCCCTTTTGACGCCCCGTATACATCAATCCTATCAATTGATTCATCCCAGAAATCATCTTTGCAGCACATCACCACTGATAGCTGAAATGACAGGTGCAATGCAATCCCTTATGTCCACAATACCACCAAAAAAAGGTGCTGCAAGCACGAAATTCTCCACATATCTCCACAAGCAGTCTTATGATGACATCTGGAGAACCAAGTTATATCATTTTTTAAGTGTTCAATTTTTTTCTTTATGGTGGCAAAATATACATAACATAAAAACTTACCACTTTAACCATTTTTAAGTGTACACTTCAGAGGCATTATATACTTTCACATAGTTGTACAACCATTACTACCTACCATCCGCAATTTTTTCTTTTTTTTTTTTTTCTTTTTTTTTTTTTGAGACAGAGTCTCCCTCTGTCGCCCAGGCTGGAGCACAATGGGGCTATCTTGGCTCACCACAATCTCCGCCTCCTGGGTTCAAGCAATTCTCTCACCTCCAGCCTCCCAAGTAGCTGGGACTATAGGCACATGCCACCACACCTGGCTAATTTTTGTATTTCTAGTAGAGATGGAGTTTTACCATGTTGGCCAGGCTGGTCTCAAACTCCTGGCCTCAAGTGATCCACCCACCTCAGCCTCCCAAAGTACTGAGATTATAGGCATCAGCCACCCACTGGGCTGACAATTATTTTTTAGTCACCTTTTAAGATTGCTGGCCTCCCAATTCAGCCTAGTCTTGATTAGCATGTTAAAAGCTGCTGCTATAATAACCACTTTCATCTCCTCTATTTGTCTCTCATTCCCTACAAGAAAACTGCATGGCCATCACCCTGACCCATCTGTTACTGTCCAGCTTCAGCAAAACACTTGATAATTCTCAATAACCCTTTTACCCACCTTCTATCAATTGTTTCTCATTCTCTACCAAGATTACTTCAAATCTTTTTTCCCTCTTCCTCAAAATTCTGAAGTCATTCCCCACTTATCTTGGAAGAGCCTGAGAAGCAAATCATTCCATCCTCTTTTATTTCACCTTAGCTCAATAGTTTCCTCTTACTTGTTGTGTTATTTGAGTCACCAACACAAATAAACTTTATTTGTAACTCTTAGTCAAGGTGATTCTCCATACTCGTACAAAAGATATGCCTATTTCTTGCCAGGCACAGTGGCTCGTGTCTGTAATCCCAGCACTCTGGGAGGCTGAGGCGGGCGGATCACAAGGTCAGGAGTTTGAGACCAACCTGGCTAACACGGTGAAATCCTGTCTTTACTAAAAATACAAAAAATTGGCCGGGCACGGTGGCTAACGCCTGTAATCTCAGCACTTTGGGAGGCCAAGGCGGGCGGATCATGAGGTCAGGAGATCAAGACCATCCTGGCAAACACGGTGAAACCCCGTCTCTACTAAAAATACAAAAAATTAGCCGGGCATAGTGGCAGGCGCCTGTAGTCCCAGCTACTCGGAAGGCTGAGGCAGGAGAATGGCATGAACCCAGGAGGCGGAGCTTGCAGTGAGCTAAGATTGCGCCACTGCACTCCAGCCTGGGCGACAGAGCGAGACTCCGTCTCAAAAAAAAAAAGAAAAAAAGAAAAAAAAAATACAAAAAATTAGCTGGGCTTGGTGGCATGCACCTGTAGTCCCAGCTACTCAGGAGGCTGAGGCAGGAGAATTATTTGAACTCGGGAGGTGGAGGTTGCAGTGAGCCAAGATTGTGTCACTGAACTCCAGCCTGGGTGACAGAGCAAGACTCCACCTCAAAAAAGAAGATATGACTATTTCTTATGTCACCTATTATGGGTTTGTGCCCATGCATTTGCATTTTAAAATACATACTGTGTAACTGTAAGTTACTTTATTTATGTTTCCCCAATATATTACAATTAGGGCATCATACTGCTTTTTAAAATTACATGTTATATTGCCTATAGATTTCATTTTAGGATTTTAAAAAGGGCATACTAGGCCAGGCGCGGTGGCTCACGTCTGTAATCCTAGCTCTTTGGGAGGCCGAGGCAGGCGGATCACCTGAGGTCAGGAGTTTGAGACCAGCCTAACCTATATGGTGAAACCCCAGCTCTACTAAAAATACAAAAATTAGCTGGGCATGGTGGTGGGTGCTTGTAGTCCCAGCTACTTAGGAGGCTAAGACAGGAGAATTGCTTGAACTCAGGAGGTGGAGGTTACAGTGAGCCAAGATCATACCACTGTACTCCAGCCTGGGAAACAGATTGAGACTCCGTCTCAAAGGAAAAAAAAAAAGGGGGGGTGTATTATAAAATATTTGTAATAAAAAAGGAGAGTTGGGTCTGATACAGTTGAGAACCATGCTCTCTGATAACCACTGTTTATCAGAACGAATGAAGTCAATACTGCTGAGCGACTCTTGCTTTTGGATACTCTACTGTGTGTAATCTTTGGAAACTTGGACTATTCCTTCTTTAACTCCTTGACTGAAACTTTATTCTAAATGTGGAGTACACCAAAGTTCTGTCATCTATTCCTACCCCTTAGAAAAACTCATCTTCTACCAGGAATTCAATTAACACTGTTGTATGACTGACCCTCTAGCTCTCAACTTGCACAGCATACAATCCACATTTCCAGATGCTTCTAGAAATGCTTTCTAGATGCTTTCTAGTCCCTACAAACCCAAACTACTCATATGGCTCCACAGAAGCTAGTTCATCTGTCTTTCCTATTTATATAACAATTATTCAGACTCAAAATCTATGAATCATTTTTTACACCCCCTTCTACTTCTCTCCTGACATACAGTGAGCCCCAATGTGTAGTTAATTCCTCTTTGGGAATAATGTCTGGAATATGTCAGTTTCTTCCTATTATCAGTGTTTTCATTTAGCTTCTTAGCCTCACACCTAGACTACTGCTTCCTAATTTGAGTTTCCCACCTCCAGGTTCTTATCACTCTAATTCATCCTCACAGATACTTCCAGATCAGTATTCCCAAATCATCACTATTGTTTTGTATTTTTTTGAGACACAGTCTCGCTTTGTTACCCTGGCTGGAGTCCAGTGGCGCAATCTCAGCTCACTGCAACCTCCACCTCCCTGGCTCAAGCAATTTTCCTGCCTCAGCCTCGCAGGTAGCTGGGATTACAGGTGCCCATCACTACGCCCGGCTAATTTTTCCTATTTTCAGTAGAGAAGGGGTTTCACCATGTTGGTCAGGCTGATCTCAAACTCTTGACCTCAAGTGATCCACCTGCCTCAGCCTCCCAAAGCACTGGGATTACAGGTGTAAGCTACCCAGCCCAAATTCATCATTCTGATTATGTCATTAGTTCCTCAATAGTTTTCCAAAACTCAATAAAATCTAAATTCTTCAGCCTGAAATTTAAAGACCTTTATCATCTGGTTTTGAGTTACTTTTTCAATTTAATCTTTTACGATTTCCCCACATTCCAGCCAAATTAAGAGTTCCTTTAAAATGTCTCTTAACTTCCTATTAGACCTGTCTCACTTCGAGCAAAAAGGCTCTTTAAAATTCATCTCACCGCCAGGCGCGCTGGCTCACACCTATAATTCCAGCACTTTGGGAGGCCAAGGCAGGCTAATCACCTGAGGTCAGGAGTTCGAGACCAGCCTGACCAACATGGAGAAACCTCGTCTCTACTAAAAACACAACAAAATTAGCTAGGCATGGTGGCGCATGCCTGTAATCCCACCTACTTGGGAGGTGGAGGCAGTAGAATCGCTTGAACCCGAGAGGCGGAGGTTGTGGCCACTGCACTCCAGTCTGGGCAGTAAGAACAAAACTCCGTCTCAAAAAAAAAAAAAAAGTAATAAAGTAAAATAAAATTCATCTGACCACACGCTCATACTGTATTGCTAAGGATGAAAGAACTATTCAGTATGTTTTCGGAACAATTCATCACTGAATAGCCTGTTCCACACCCTGAACTCTGGCTCTTCATTATCCTGAATGCGAACTCTGATCATACTTCAGCTGCCCTGCCAACAGCTTCATGTTAATGGTAAACTGTATGCTTCAGAATCGTACTCTCATATATCAGACTTCCTGAGCTGTGTTCATGAGTAATTCTGGGCTGATTGCTTCATACTCTCTAGTTACTACTAGGCCCTTATTTCTTATCTTTTCTTTTCTCTTTTTTTTTTTTTTTAATGGGGAGTCTTGCTCTTTCTCCCAGTCTGGAGTGCAGCGGTCCAATCTCGGCTCACTGCAACCTCCGCCTCCCAGATTCAAGGGATTCTCCTGCCTCAGCCTTCTGAGTAGCTGGGATTACAGGCGTGAGCCACCACACCCAGCTAATTTTTTTTGTATTTTAGTAGAGATGAGCTTTCACCACGTTGGCCAGGCTGGTCTCAAACTCCTGACCTCAAGTGATTTGTCTGCCTCGGCCTCCCAAAGTGCTGGGATTACAGGTATGAGCTACCATACCCGGCCAACTTCTTATCAGTATTTATATTGTACAGAATTACATATTCTGTACAAAATTCACTTTTATACTTAATTTTACTACGCTAAAAGTCAGTGTTCATTATGGGAGTGGACACACTTAACCAGTCTGGGTAGTAACAGAGAAGTTACGCAGAACTGTGTTCCTCAAAGAAGACTGAAAATCAAAGTTAAGGTAATTCATCCCAAAGACAAACCATCTGCAAATAAGCATGAGTTGAATTGTACACTAACTGGATCCTGCTTTTCAAACTGTAGATATTTCAGTCAGTCATATCTGTGATGATTATATAAAGAGTAAATGTTATTACTTTCACTCTATTAACTATGGGGTCTAACAATCAACAAGGAGATATGTTTACATCAAACCAGGTGGTTGATAAATATTTCTTCAAATGTTAGACATTTTCCTTCATGCAAGAAGCTTGGGGGTTGGGCGGTACCTCCATTATAAAGAATTCCAAGTGGGGATCCAAATTTCTCTATTTTCTCAAATACGTAGTAAAGAGGCTACATACACACCCATTCTACTGAGATTCATGTGCCAAATGTTTCATATGTGTTTGTATTTTCATTTAAACCTTATATGATGTCGACATTATTACAACCATCATTTTACAAAGAAACTGAGCTTAACTAACTCACCCAAGATCATACAAACAGAAGTGCGCCAAGATGGCAATCCAAGAAGTGTGACTTCAAAGCCCCACAAGATTAAGTACTCCAAGTCTGAAGTACTTGCAACAAATTAGAGGCTCCCAGGACATAAAACTATGCCACTGGAGTATTTCAAAGAGTATTTTAATTTATTCAATCATTCAATCATCTGTTTATATCAATATAAAACTTTATTTTATAATATGGGTCATAATCCAATTCTACTTTGATTTTGCTACTCAAATTGTTCCAGCTTTGGTCACCGGAAACTTTCAGTTGGTTCCTTTGCTCCTTTGACATAACCCCATTAATGTGAAATTTTGTTGTTTTTAGAGCACCTTCTTATTTTTTGGCACAAGATACTCAAGGTTCATCTTATATATATTTCCTGCCCCAATCACAGAATCAACCATTTCTCCAAGGAGCCCTAGTTTCTTTTACTGGAGAATAGTATTAGAAACTAAGATCCGGGGCCAGGTGTGCTGGCTCACACCTGTAATCCCAACGATTTGGGAGGATGAGGCAGGAGGACTGCTTGAGCCCACCAGTTCAAGACCAGCCTGGGTAACACAGGGAGACCCACCTCTCTATAAAAATAGAAAACTTTGACTGATTGCAGTGACTCACGCCTGTAATACCAGCATTTTGGGAGGCCGATCACTTGAGCTCTGGAGTTTGAGACCAGTCTGGGCAACATAGCGAAATCCCATCTCTATGAAAAATACAAAAATTAGCCACACGTGGTGGCGAGCACCTATAATCCCAGCTACCTGGGAGGCTGGGATGCAAGGATGGCTTAAGCCCGAGAGACAGAGGTTGCTGTAAACTGAGATTGCACCACCAAAACCCAGCCTGGGTGAAAGGGCCAGACCCTGTCTCAAAAAAAAAAAAAAAAAAGAAATAAAAAAAGAAAAAAATTAGATTAGCTGGGCATAGTGGCATACACCTGTGGTCCCAGCCCCAGCTATTTGGGAGGCTGAGGTGGGAGGACAGCTTGAGTCTGCAAGGTCATGGTTGCAGTGAGCATGCTACTGCACTCCAGCCTGGGTGACAAGTCAAGAGCCATGTCTCAAGGAAGAAAAGAAACCAAGATCTGGGCACTAGGTGCACTCCTAGGTGTTGTTTCTTTCACCTTTCTCAGCTGACAAAGAATGGAAATATATCTGTGTATATTAACTCAAGTATGTACATATATATACAAATATTTCTACATATAAACATGGAACTATTTTGCACTGGTATCTCCAATTTGAATCCATTACCACAAAGATTATTCTAGCCTCCTCACCTTGCTTATCTGTAAATTCCACTCCAACAGTGAAAAGCCTGCCTCCTGCCATCCATTTACTTAACTGTTCAATTGTAGTTACATACATAATCAGTAACACATTTTCATTTAAACCAGTATCAGAATTGTTAACCTCTACCCCTTTGGGATGTAACTTTATCAATTAAAGTATAAGGCTTATGTACAGTTCCTTTTGTCTTAGAGTCCACTTATTTCCCAAGTTACTTAAAACAGCACCTTCCTCCCAATTAGCAAGATTGTTTCACACATTTGTGATAGTTTCTCCTGCCAAGGTTTGCATGCCTCAGAGGCCTTGACCTCTAAAAAAAATTTTTTTAACTTGCATACATTGAAGCTTACTCTTAGCCCAGAACAGCAGATCACACCTTTAATCCTAGCACTTCAGGAGGCCAAGGCAGGCGATCACTTGAGGCCAGGAGTTCAAGACCAGGAGTTTGAGACCAGCCTGGCCAACACGGTGAAACCCTATCTCTACTAAAAATACAAAAATTAGCCAGGCATTGTGGCACACACCTGTAATCCCAGCTACTTCGGAGGCTGAGGCAGGAGAATTGCTTGAACCCAGGAGGTGAAGGTTGCAGTGAGCCATGATCGTGACACTGCACTCCAGTATGGGTGACAGTAGAAGACTCTGTCATTAAAAAATAACTACCTAGGCCGGGCGTGGTGGCTCATGCCTATAATCCCAGCACTTTGGGAGGCCAAGGCGGGTGGATCATTTAAGGTCAGGAGTTCGAGGCCAGCCTGGCCAACATGGTGAAACCCTGTCACTACTAAAAGTACAAAAATTAGCTGGGTGTCCTGGTGGGCACCTGTAATCCCAGCTACTCAGGAGGCTGAGACAGGCGAATCGCTTGAGCCTGGAAAACAGAGGTGGCAGTGAGCTGAGATCGTGCCACTGCACTCCAGTCTGGGCAACAGAGCGAGACTACGTCTCAATAAATAAATAATAGGCCGGGCATGGTGGCTCATGCCTGTAATCCCAGCACTTTGGGAGGCCGAGGCATGTGGATCACGAGGTCAGGAGTGTGAGACCAGCCTGACCAACATGGTGAAACCCCGTCCCTACTAAAAATACAAAAATTAGCTGGGCATGGTGGTGCACGCCTGTAATCCCAGCTACTAGGGAGGCTGAGGCAGGAAAATCACTTGAACTCAGGAGACAGAAGTCGTGGTGAGCCAAGATCGCACCACTGCACTCCAGCCTTGGCAACAGAGCAAGACTGTGTCTCAAAAAATAAATAAATAAATAAACAAACAAGCTTTACTCTTTGTGCTGTAAAGTTCTATGGGTTATGATAAATGCATAATGCCACGTGTCCACCATTACAGTATCAAACAGAATACTTTTATCAAGCAGTAATTTTAACTGAATTAAACGATACAACTTTCAGTGGAAACAGCATGGTAAGGAAGAAAGATGATGAAGTCAAGAGCTGTGAGGTGAATTCACTGAAAAGCCACAAATCGACGAGGACTGGCAGCTACCCACTCTGGGTCTCAATAGTTCCACTGTTAAATGGGGGTTCAATTCAACTAACAATATATAGCATTTATTAAACATTATGTATCAGCAAAGGTGCTAAGCACATCACATGGATTGCCTCATTTATATCTAACAACACTATTAAGTAGACACTGAGACAGCAGGACATCCACCCTCAGAACAGGAACCTTTGTACAAAACAGAAAATTAAATAAGGGTGATGTTGAAAAACGCAAGAATATGTGGGATCAGAAGCACACCCAGTGCCACACCATGGAAAAGGGAGGCCAGCAAAAGAGTGGGCCAGGCCGGGCGCGGTGGCTCACGCCTGTAATCCCAGGACTTTGGGAGGCCGAGGTGGGCGGATCACAAGGTCAGGAGATCGAGACCACAGTGAAACCCCGTCTCTACTAAAAATACAAAAAAAAAAAATTAGCCGGGCGCGGTGGCGGGCACCTGTAGTCCCAGCCACTCAGGAGGCTGAGGCAGGAGAATGGCGTGAACCCAGGAGGCGGAGCTTGCAGTGAGCCGAGATCGCGCCACTGTACTCCAACCTGGGCGACAGCGTGAGACTCCGTCTCAAAAAAAAAAAAAAAAAAGAGTGGGCCAAATCTCCACAGTCTCTTTGGAAAGAAGACAGGTCAGGCTATTGGATTCACTTACACAGATGCCAGTAAGAAAAAAAGCATCGCCTAGGAGGAGGATACACTGATATAGTATTTGGAGAATCCTAAGAAGTACATTCCTGGAACAAAAACGATCTTTGCCAGCATTAATAAGGCAGAAAAGGACAGATTTGACAGCTTACCTCAAAAAAGCTACTAATGGCTAGGCACAGTGGCTCACGCCTGTAATCCCAGCACTTTGGGAGGCCGAGGCGGGCAGATCACTTGAGGTCAGGAGCTCGAGACCAGCCTGGCCAACATGGTGAAACCCCATCTCTACTAAAAATACAAAAA
>NW_012103698.1:2715667-2721978 GCF_000951045.1 Mandrillus leucophaeus | reverse complement strand
AAAAAAAAAAAAAAAAAAAAAAAGTACTAATGAGTAACTGATCACTGCCATATTTATTACAAAATAGAAATGTCTGGCCAGGCATAGTGGCTCATGGCTGTAACCCGAGCACTTTGGGAGGCTGAGGCAGGTGGATCACCTGAGGTCAAGAGTTCAAGATCAGCTTGGCCACATGGTGAAACCCTGTCTCTACTAAAAATACAAAAATTACGCCAGGCGCAGTGGCTCATACCTATAACCCCAGCACTTTGGGAGGCTGAGGCGGATGGATCACCTGAGGTCAGGAGTTTGAGATCAGCCTGGTCTACATGCTAAAACCCCATCTCTACTAAAAATACAAAAATTAGCCAGGTATGGTGGCAAGCACCTGTAGTCCTAGCTATGTAGGAGGCAGAAGAATCACTTGAACCTAGGAGGTGGAGGTTGCAGTGAACCGAGATAGTACCACTGCACTCCAGCCTGGACAACAGAGTGAGACTCCATCTCAAAAAGAAAAAAAAAATGGCCAGGCATGGTGGCGAGTGCCTGTAATCCCAGCTACTGGGGAGGCTGAGGCAGGAGAATTGCTTGAATCTGGGAGGCAGAGGTTGCAGTGAGCTGAGATCATGCTACTGCACACCAACCTAGGCAACAAGCAAAACTCCGTCTCAAAAAAAAAAAAAGAAAAAGAAAACTGGCTGTGGTTAAACGAATATACTTGGTTTTTTGGATTTTATTTTTATTTTTATTTTGAGACCAAGTTTCCCTCTGTCGCCAGGCTGGAGTGCAGGGACGCAATCTTGGCTCACTGCAACCTCCACCTCCAGGGTTCAAGTGATTCTACTGCCTCAGCCTCCCAAGTAGCTGGGACTACAGGCACGCGCCAGCACGCCCAGCTAATTTTTGTGTTTTTAGTAAAGATGGGATTTCACCATGTTGGCCAGGATGGTCTCGATTGCTTGACCTCATGATACACCCGCCTCGGCCTCCAAAGTGCTGGGATTACAAATTTAAGCCACAGCACCCGGCCTCTTTTATTTTTTAGACAGGGTCTCGCTTGTCATCCAGGCTGGAATGCAGTGGCAGGATCACAGCTCACTGTAGCCTTGACCTGCTGAGCTCAGGCGATCCTCCCATTTTAGCCAGCCTCCAGAGTAGCTGGGACTACAGGCATGCACCACCATGTCCAGCTAATTTTTTTCTGGAGATGGGGTTTTGGCATATTGCCCAGGCTGGTCTCAAACTCCTAGACTCTAGTGATTTGCCTGCCTCGGTCTCCCAAAGTGCTGAGATTACAGGTGTGAGCTACCGTGAAGGTCTTGGTTTTTATTTTAACAGTAATTCCAATTAAGTAAATGATACCACTGTTTTCCCCTTCTAAAGATATGACTGAACTTCATTAGTAATGTTCAACTTTTCATCAAGATGGTGAATGCCATCTTAAAACCTACAGAAGATTGGCTTTATATTTAGATTTATATAACTGGTTATGTTAGCACACGTAAACACTGGCAAAATTCCTTCATTGTCTCAGAACCAAGCACAATTCACCTGTGTTTTGTTTTTATTTGCCTCTTAAAGGAAAGGGCTGATGATAAGGCAGCAATGTCTACACTTTTGGCCTTAACTATGCCAAGCTAATTAGAATTCCTTATAACTAAAATGGTTCCTTTTACTTACTGAAAAGCACTTTAGGGTGTGGTTTATGTGTAATATCAAATAAGGAACAGTTAACGCTTAAAAAATAAAATAGACCAGCCACAGTGGTTCACGCCTATAATCCTAGCACTTTGGGAGGTAGAGGCAGGCAGATCACCTGAGGTCAGGAGTTCCAGACCAGCCTGGTCAACATGGTGAAACCCCATCTCTACTAAGCATACAAAAATTAGCTGGGCATGATGGCACATGCCTGTAGTCCCAGCTACTCAGGAGGCTGAGGCAGGAGAATTGCTTGAACCCGGGAGGCGGAGGTTGCAGTGAGCCAAGATCGCACCACTGCACTCCAGCCTGGCAAGAGAGCGAGACTCCGCCTCAAAAAAAATGATTTTTTTTTAAATGGTCTGGCCTGTTCTTAAGCCTTAACAATCTTATTCACTAAGAAGTTTCAAAAACAGGCCAGGCACAGTGGTTCACATCTATAATCCCAGCACTTTGGGAGGTCAAGGTGGGCGGATCGATCATGACGTCAGGAGTTTGAGACCAGCCTAGCTAACACGGTGAAACCCCGTTTCTACCAAAAATACAAAAATTAGCCAAGTGTGGTGGTGCAAAATCCTAGCTACTCGGGAGGCTGAGGCAGGAGAATCCCTTGAACCTGGGAGGTGGAGGTTGCAGTAAGCCGAAATCACACCACTGCACTCCAGCCTGAGCTACAAGAGCAAAACTCTGTCTCAAAAAAAAAAAAACCTCTTTACCGGGAGGGAGAAAAAATACCTCTTGCCGAACAGAATAGGTGTCTTCAGACTACAAAGGGGTCCAAGATACATTAAAAAATGTTAAGAACCCTGCTCTGGAGGGAATAGCTCTGTTGCCCAGGCTGGAGTGCAGTGGCACAATCAGGGTTCACTGTAGCCTCAACTTCCCGAGCTCAAGCAAACCTCCCATCTCAGCTTTCCAAGTAGCTGAACTACAGGTACACATCACCCTAGTCCAAAAATTTTATTTTCTGTAGAGATGAGGTCTCACTATGTTGACCAGGCTGGTCTCAAGCTCCTCAAGCTCATGTAATCCTCCCTCCTCTGCCTCCCAAAGTGCTGGAATTACAGGTGTAAACCACTAGGCCTGGCCGAAAATACTCTTCAAAATATTTATGGGGAAGGCAGAAGGACTGTAACAAAAACAGAATACTGATTCTGTCATTTACTGGCTATGTGATTTAAGTTGGTTTCAATTTTCTCATCTATAAAATGAGGATAACTACCAGCAAGTTTCATGAGAATTAAAATGATAATATATAAGGTATCTACCATACTGACTCACAAAAGTTGTCTGACATTAGTATCTGATATTAGTATGTGATATTAGTATTGATATTATCTGATATCAGTATCTGATATTAGTATTGTCTGATATTAGTATGCCCTTCTCATTCTCTACATGCTATAGCCTATCATATCAAGATTTTGATACTTAAGATCCAACTTTAAAACTTTTCAACTGTTGGCCGGGCACAGTGGCTCACACCTGTAATACCAGCACTTTGGGAGGCCGAGGCAGGCAGATCATAAGATCAAGACATCAAGACCAGCCTGGCCAACACGGTGAAACCCCGTCTCTATTAAAAATACAAAAATTAGCCAGGCGTGGTGGCATGTGCTGCTTGGGAGACTGAAGCAGGAGAATTTATCGAACCCAGGAGGCAGAGGCCACAGTGAGCCTAGATCGTGCCACTGCACTCTAGCCTGGTGACAGGGCGAGACTCCATCTCAGAAAAAAAAATAGAAACTTTTCAACTGTTTTCCTACAAAAACTCGGTCTCCTATTAACACTAACCCACTCTGTCCACTCTAAAATCCACTGCGTCCTAGCATTTACATTTCATGTGTATTTTGTCGTTGTTGTTGTTGTCGAGCCAGCTTGGGCTCTTGTCGCCCAGGCTGGAGTGCAGTGGCTCAATCTCAGCTCACTGCAATCTCCACCTCCCGGGCTCAAGCCATCCTCCCACCTCAGCCTCCCAAGTAGTTGGGACTATAGGTGCACATCACCATGCTTAGCTAATTTTTGTACTTTCTGTAGACAGGATTTTGCCATGTTGTCCATGCTGATTTCAAACTCCTGAGCTCAAGCAATCTGCCTGCCTAGGCCTCCCAAAGTGCTGGGATTACAGATGTGAGCCACCAAGCCTAGCCTATTTAATGTGAATTTGTAGGCTGACATATAAAATCCCCTAGCCAGTTTTTTTGTTTGTTTGTTTTGTTTTGTTTTGTCAAGATGGAGTTTGCTTTTGTTGCCCAGGCTGGAGTGCAGTGGTGTGATCTTGGCTCACTGCAACCGCTGCCTCCCAGGTTTAAGCGATTCTCCTGCCTCAGCCTCCTGACTAACTGGGATTATAGGTGTGTGCCACCACGCCCAGCTAATTTTTTGTATTTTTGGTAGAGACAGAGTTTCATCATGTTGGCCAGGCTGTTTTCGAACTCCTGACCTCAGGTGATCCACCCGCCTCAGTCTCCCAAAGTGCAAGGATTACAGGCATGAGCCACCGCACCCAGCCAACAAACTTTCATTAAGTGAACTTCTAATACCACAGCTTATAATTTGTTTTGTTTTGTTTCTAGAGACAGGGTCTCGCTCTCCGCCCAGGCTTGAGTGCACTGGCACAGTCATAGCTCACAAGGGACTCAAGTGATCCCCTTGCCTCCTGAGTAACGGACTACAGGCTTGAGACACCATACCCAGCATCATAGCTCTTGATTTGTTGCTTTGGCTTAATCACATTTCCACCTTGATGTACTCAAAATGTTTTTATTAGTCATAAACTTTTCTAATCACATTTGTGCTCACTACAATTATTTCCTATCACAATTTACAGACTTTCAAAAATTGATTCAGTTTCTACTGAAATAAAATGTAGAGGAAAAGAACACAGTAAACAAAAACGATGGAATTTAATCCCTTAAAAACAAAATTCATTTTAAAGTCTAGAAGGTATGCAACTTTTACCACACATAATGATCTCAAATTGTTTTACAGGAGGAGCAGCTTGGAAATTTCAAACATAAAATGCAACTACAACAGAATATTATTAGGCATTACAAGCGAATGAGGCCATGTGCGGTGGCTCATGCCTGTAATCCCAGCACTCTGGGAGGCCAAGGCAGGCCGATCACTTGAGGTCAGGAGTTCGAGACAGGTCTGGTCAACATGGTGAAACCACGTCTCTACTAAAAATACAAAAATTGGCCGGGTGTGGTGGTGGCCGCCTGTAATCCCAGCTACTCGGCTGACGCACGAGAAGCGCTTGAACCTGGGAGGCAGAGGTTGCAGTGAGTCGGGACCGCCCCATCGCACTTAAGCCTGGGCGACAGAGTGAGACTCATTCTCAAAAAAAAAAAAGGATTAAGTCCCGATATATGCTACAACATGGATGAACTCTGAAAACACCATGTTAAGTGAAACAAACCAGGCAAAGAAAGATACATGTTGTATGTTTCTTTTTTTAGGCAATCTAGGCAGAAAATATATTAGTGGTTACCTGAGGCTGGAGAGAGAGGGAATGGGGAGTGACTGCTAAATGGCTTCTAGAGATTCTTTTTTAGGGTGATTAATTTTAGGGTGATTAAAATAGTGGTTGATGGCTACAGAACTTAATAAATATAGTTTTAGAAAATCACTGAATTATACACTTTAGAAACCTGAATCTTTTGGTATTTGAATCATATTTCAATAAATCTATTATTTAATTTAAATTGCCTGTGAAAAGCCACAATAATTTTGTGAAGGAAATAATGAAAGTCACTGACTGGAAAACTAACCTGTGACGTTAGCCAGGTCAACCTCCAAATTCCTTCCCCCATTTCTAACAAGTACATCAAACTAGAGACAGTGTGTGAATCAAAGAATTCCAGGCACAGTTGGCTGTTAACTAGAATAGTAAGTGGCTTCCTAGGCTCTGTCACTCCTAAACTGTAGGGGGCTTCCAGCCTCGGAGATTACGGAAGTAGTACTTTTCATTAGCAAGCTCAAGAAGAAGTGTCAAAATAGGATGACACTTTCCTAGTCGCTCTGCAAAAACCTAAAAAACCAGAAGGGGTGTCATCTAGACACTCCTAAGTCTATGCAGGTGTCAGCCTGCCCTAACCCAACACCAGCCAGCAGCGTGCACCATTCAACCATATCTTAACTTGCCCCTTACAAATTGACACTTACACTAACAAGCCCTTAGATCTCATTTGTTTAAAATGACAGATATACAACCCTCACGGGGTTCCCACTCAAGGCCTTCCAGCCTCCGCCCTGCCCCTGCCCACCCTCAAACCTACACACGTGTTAGCCCGACACCGCCCCACCGGGTCCCACGTGCACCTGGTCTAACACACTCCCCACGTGTGGGCGCCCCACGGGCTTCCTCAGGTAGCTGAGGTCACCGCATGACCCCCGGTCTCCAGAGATACGAGACGGGAAGGACGAGGCCCTAGTCACCGAGGTCCCAACCCTGCGGGGAGTGTCCACACCCATCCTCCATACTAACCCCAACAAATGCAAGGGCCGGGGGCGACGGCCCCTTTAAGACGCGGCCCAGTTGTCGCCCGCAGAGAGGGGCGCAACAAGACCTACACAACCCCCTCTCCGTTCGCCCGCCCACGTCTAGTCGCCTCACCTCGGGCCGCCTGGCC
>NW_012103698.1:2711295-2715162 GCF_000951045.1 Mandrillus leucophaeus | reverse complement strand
CGCTGCCGTCGGCCTCGCGCAGCTCGCACCCTGCCGCTGCCACCTGACGCCCCGTGCGAACCGGGGTTCGAGGGGAGACCCTGATCCATGCCATCTGAGTACAGATTGGTCGGGGCTGGGACTGGCGAAGATTGCCGAAAGGCGGCGGGGAGGAGGAGGAGGATGTCATCGCTACAGTGAGCAAGCAGATCTCGCGGGAGGAAATGTCGCGAGAGCTTTTCAAGCCCGCAACCGCCGAAGCAAGGTTACTTTTCCCGGAAGTAACGTCAATCGAAACCGCCCGGGATCCTGGGATATTTGTTCCCGCAGGCTAGAGGTGGGAAGGTGCAGCCGAATTGATAGAATCTCTTGAGGGGAAGGAGAAGCTCATAGCTGGTATTTTATTACCAGTTTCTGACCCCTTTGGATGGGGTTGTAGATTGTCGGGGAAGTGCCGGGAAGTTCGACTACCATACAGTGATTAGTTTGGGGCTCCCATTTAGACTCTGGGACCAAGAGCTCTAGAGATTAGGTAAGACAGCATAGTTAGATAAGATGTCTATGTGAAGGTTGTAGGATACAAGGACTTGGGAACACGCAGACCTGTTATCGGAAATGCCAGCCTGTTCTCACATCCATACAGTGTGCCTTTGAAAAGTGAATAATTACTTTTACCTGTGCCAACTCTACAATTTGAGTGCACTGCCACCCACATTTACTAAACTTGGGGTCTCGCTATGTTGTCCAGTCTAGTGGGCTGGTCCCAGTCTCCTGGCCTGTAGTGATCCTCCTGCCTGGAAGGATCACCTCAGGCCAAACGTCTTAGAGCAGTCCATTAGACTGGTCAACATAGCAAGACCCCGTCTCTACGAAAGAGAAAACGTAATACACGTAATCGACCCAACCACCAGGATGTGTGGTGAGAATTGCCTAGTGTAAGGCCTAGGTGTAGATAAGAGTTAGAACTTTCTAAAAGTTAAATGTGCTGTTATTTCAGTTTCTTTGGGTGTCATTGTTTAATCCATTTCAATCTGGCCCTTAGCATTTAACCGAAAAGTACTTTATAACGGTCATCAAATAGCCTTCTTGTGCTGAGTTAACTGACCTTTAAAAAGTTAAATTTGTGGCCGGGCGCGGTGCCACACGCCTGTCATCCCAGCACTTTGGGAGGTCAGGCAGGCGGATCACCTGAGGTCGGGAGTTCGGGCCAGCCTGACCAACATGGTGAAACCCCAGCTCTACTAAAAATACAAAATTAGCCAGGCGTGGTGGCGCATGCCTGAAATTCCAGCCAGTTGGGAAGCTGAGGCAGGAGAATCGCTTGAACCCTGGAGGCAGAGGTTGCGGTGAGCCGAGATCGCGCCATTGCACTCCAGCCTGGGCAACAAGAGCGAAATTCCGTCTCAAAAGGAAAAAAAAAAAAAGTTATATTTGCAAGCCGGGCGCGGTGGCTGTAATCCCAGCACTTTGGGAGGCCGAGGCCGGTGGATCCACTTGAGGTCAGGAGTTCAAGACCAGACTGGCCAACATGGCGAAAACCCATCTCTACTTAAAAAAAAAAAAAAGAAATTAGCCAGGCGTGGTGGCGGTCACCTGTAATACTAGCTACTCGGGAGTCTGAGGCAGGAGAATCTCTTGAACCTGGGAGGCAGGGGTTGCAATGAGCCGAGACTGAGCCACTGTACTCCAGCCTGGGACAGAGCGAGACTCTGTGTCAAGGACAAAAAAAGAAAAAAAAAACACCTTAAATTTGCTTAAATGCATGGCCAGTCACGGTGGCTCACACCTGTAATCCCAGCACTTTGGGAGGCCGAGGTGGGCAGATCATGAGGTCAGGAGTTCGAGACCAGCCTGACCAACCTTGAAACCCCATCTCTACCAAAAATACAAAAATTAGCTGGGCATGATGGCGTGCGCCTGTAATCCACCCAGCTACTCAGGAGGCAGGGGAATCGCTTGAACCCAGGAGGTGGAGGTTGCCGTGAGCCGAGATCTAGCCATTGCACTCCAGCCTGGGTGACAGAGCAAGACTCTGTCTTTTTAAAAAAAAAAAAAGTGCTTAAAGGCAAAAGTACAATATATAGTTGGCCCTTATATCTGCGGGTTCAATATCCATGGATTCAACCAACAGCAGATCAAAAATACTCAAAAAAAGGCCGGGCGCAGTGGCTTACACCTGTAATCCCAGCACTTTGGGAGGCCGAGACGGGGTAGATCTTGAGGTCAGGAGATCGAGACTATCTTGGCTAACACGGTGAAACCCCGTCTCTACTAAAAATACAAAAAATTAGCCAGGCCTGTAATCCCCAGCACTTTAAGAGGCTGAGCTGGAGTGTCGTTTAAAGCCAGGAGTTAGATAGAGATCAGCTTGGGCAACAAAAGAAGACCCCATTTCTACCAAATATTCAAAAAATAAATAATAACTCATTTCAGAATACACTATAATTATTTGCACAACATTTGCATTGTATTGATATTATAAGTAATCTAGAGATTATCTAAAGTGTATGGGAGGATGTGTAGGTGATATGCAAATGCTACACCACTTTGTCACACACACCTGTAATCCCAGCACTTTGGGAGGCCGAGGCAGGCAGATCACGAGGTCAGGAGATCGAGACCATCCTGTTTATCACCGTGACACCCCGTCTCTACTAAAAAAGTATGAAAATATTAGCCGGGCGTGGTGGCGGGTGCCTGTAGTCCCAGCTCCTTGGGAGGCTGAGGCAGGAGAATGGCGTGAACCCGGGAGGCGGAGCTTGCAGTGAGCCGAGATCAGGCCACTGAACTCCAGCCTGGGCGACAGAGCCAGACTCTGTCTCAAAAAATAATAATAATTAAAAAAAAAAAAAAAGTTTTAGCCAGGAACTAATGCGATTGATTTCTTACATGAGGAGAATGGAAGAAGGGAAGGAATGGGAATTATGTAGCAGGATTGAGGCAGAAATGGCAAAGTTTCCAGCCTGGGTAACAAGAGCAAACTCTGTTTCAGAAAAAAACAAACAAACTAGAAACCACAGAAAGCAACCTGAAAGAACTCCTAATGGCCAAGGCAACAAAGTAAATCATAATAGCATTGGATCATGAACCATAGATGAACCATATATATTAATTTTAATATTCATTCTGATATAAGTAAATATCTGATGTAAATACTAATATAAATAAATTAGAAGAAAGAAAAAAGAATGCTCTTTCTTAGAGTAGAATTTTAGTTAGTAAATGTGGAAGGAAAGAGGGATAACAAAACTCACCGTTAGACAAACACTACAGTAATCACTGCTGCAGACAAGATCCACTAAGGGATGCTAAAATAGTGGTTAAAAATTTGTGGTGAAACAGGATTTGCATAGATTCAAAGTGTCTCACCCAAGATACATTTTAGCACAAAGGGAAAGACGGTAACTTTATAGTGGTGAAACTCAGCAGAAACCACCTTAACCAACCAATCAAGGTAAACAAGGAATAAGATATGTTTACATCCTGAACCCCTTAATATTTTGCATTGAGAAAGACCCAACATAATTTCTGTGGTATTCTTGCCAAATATTCATAACCACATTCCATTCATGAAAAAAACACCACACTATTTCAAATTCAGGGACTTATACCACAAAATAATTGATCAATACTCTTCGAAACCATCAAGGTCACGAAAGACAAGGAAAGACCCAAGGACCCTCAGAGACCTACAGACTAAGGAGAAATAACAAGTAAATGCAACGTGGAGTCCTAGGAGGGAACCTGGAACAGAAACTGGACATCAGTAGAAAAACTGATGACACTTGTATAAGTTTTTTAATGTGGTTCGTAGTATTGTATCAATGCTGACTTCCTCGTTTTAGAAACTGTATTATTGACTGGGCACAGTGGCTCACACCTGTAATC
>NW_012103698.1:2705276-2706725 GCF_000951045.1 Mandrillus leucophaeus | reverse complement strand
TGGTGCATGCCTGTAATCTCAGTTACTCGGGAGGCTGAGGCAGAAGAATCGCTTGAACCCAAGAGGCAGAGATTGTGGTGAGCCAAGATCATGCCATTGTAGTCCAACCTGGGCAATAGGGCGAGACTCCGTCTCAAAAAAAAAAAAAAAAAAAGAATTGGTTTAGGCTGGGTGCAGTGGCTCGTGCCTATAATCCCAGCAATTTGAGAGGGTAATGTGGGCAAATGGCTTCTGTCCAGAAGTTTGGGAGCAGTGAGGGCAACATGGCAAAATCTTACCTCTACAAAAAAATACAAAAATTAGCCAGGAGTGTAGCACATGCCTGTAGTCCCAACTACTCAAGAAGCTGAGGTAGGAGGATTACTTCAGCCCAAGAGATAGAGGCTCCAGCATGAGCTGCGATTGTGCTACTGCACTCCAGTCTAGGCAACAGAGCAAGACCTCCTCAAAAAATAATTTTAAAAAAAGGACAGGCGCAATAGCTCATGCCTGTAATCCCAGAACTTTGGGAGCCTGAGGCAGGCAGATCACCTGAGGTCCAGAGTTTGAGACCAGCCTGGCCAACCTGGTCTGTGCTAAAAATACAAAAATTAGCCAGGTGTGGTGGCGCACACCTGTAGTCCCAGCTACTCAGACAGCTAAAGCAGGAGAATCACCTGAACGTGGGAGGCAGAGATTGCAGTGAGTCAAGATTGAACCACTGTACTCCAGACTGAGTGAGAGAGTGAGACTCCATCGTAAAAAAAAAAAAAAAAAAAAAAAAAAAGGAGGGAGTGAGGGAGGGGCAGGGAAGGGAAGGAAAAAAAGACAGTTTTATGCAAATCTTTTGCCCATTTTTACAATTGATTTTTCTTTTTAAGTTGTAATTGTTCTTTACATGTTCAAGATACAAGTTCTTTTTCAGAACTCTGATTTCCAAATATTTTCTCTCATCTATAGGTTGTTTTTTTACTTTCTTGATGGGGTCCTCTGAAATAGAAAAGATAATTCTTTTGTTTGTTTTTGAGATGGATTTTCGCTCTCGTCACCCAGGCTGGAGTGCAATGGCGCAATCTCGGCTCACTGTAACCTCTGCCTCCTGGGTTCAAGTGATTCTCCTGCCTCAGCCTCCCAAGTAGCTGCTGGGATTACAGGCGTGAGCCCCAGTGCCTGGCCAGAAAAGTTAATTTTGATGTTCACTTTACCTACTTTAGCTTTGATCAGTCATGCTTTTGATGTCATAAATAAGAATTAATAGCCATCCAGGTGCAGTGGCTCATGCCTGTAATCCCACCACTTTGGGAGGCCAATGCAAGAGGATCAAGTGAGCCCAGGAATTTGAGAGCAACCTGGGCAACATAGTGAGATCCCTTCTCTTTTTTTTTTTCTTTTTTTTTGAGATGGAGTCTCGCTCTGTTGCCCAGGCTGGAGTGCAGTGGCCGGATCTCAGCTCACTGCAAGCTCCGCCTC
>NW_012103698.1:2696275-2704781 GCF_000951045.1 Mandrillus leucophaeus | reverse complement strand
TTAGCCAGGATGGTCTTGATCTCCTGACCTCATGATCCGCCCACCTCAGCCTCCCAGAGTGCTGGGATTACAGGCGTGAGCCACCACGCCCGGCTACACATGCATTTTAAGCATTAAAGCAAGGGACAGAAACTGGTCTTTGTCTATAACTGGCCTTCAGATGTGTGATTTTTGTTTCGAGTTTTTTTTTTCTTGAAAACTAGGACAATGTAGCGATGCTTGTGCAACAGCTAAATGGAAGTGAACCACAACTTCACCCTTTAGGCACAGTATACCTGCCCACATCTTTCCTGCTCACCTGAGTCCCAACTCACTGACACTGTTTCAAATGTCTGCAGAATTTTCAGTTTGCAGTTACTACAATAAAAGATTCGTTTTGGGCTGGGCATAGTGGCTCATGCCTGTAATCCCAGGACTTTTGGATGCCAAGGCGGGTAGATCACCTGAGGTCGGGAGTTCGAGACCCTGTCTCTTATACACATCTAGATGTGTATAAGAGACAGCTCCTATTATGTATTTTGTTGTATGCTCAATGGTGTCCAATGAGTCTCCGAGGCTCTGTTCATTTTTCTGCATTCACTTTTCTGTCTGTTCCCTGGATTGCGTAAAATATGTCAACCTATTTTCATGACAGCGAATTCGTTCTTCTGATAATTCAGATCAAAAATTGAGTCCTACTAGTGACTTTTTCATTTCAGTTACTGTGTTTTTCAACATCAGAATTCTTTTTTTCTGTTTTTTTGTTTTGTTTTGTTTTTGAGACAGGATCTCACTCTGTCATTCAAGCTGGAGTACAATGGTACAATCACAGCTCACTGAATCCTTGATGTTCTGGACTCAAGTGATCCTCCCACCTCAGCCTCCCAAGTAGCTGGGACAAGGAACATACACCACCACGCCCAGCTAGTTTTTGTATTTACGTTTTACCATGTTGTCCAGGCTGGTCTCAAACTCTTGGGCTCAAGAGATCCACCTGCCTCAGCCTCCCAAGTGCTGGGATTATAGGTGTGAGCCACTGAGCCCAGCCAACATCAGAATTTCTATGGAGTTCTTTTTTAGAATGTCTTCAGTCTGGTGCGATGGCTCACGCCTGTAATCCCAGCACTTTGGGAGGCTGAGGCAGGCATAGCACCTGAGGTCAGGAGTTCAAGACCAGCCTGGCCAACATGGCGAAATCCCGTCTCCACCAAAAATACAAAAATTAGCCAGGCATGGTGGCAGGCACCTGTAATCCCAGCTATTCAGGACGCTGAAGCAGGACAATCACTTGAACCTGGGAGGCAGAGGTTGTAGTGATCGGAAATCATGCCACTGCACTTTAGCCTGGGCAACAGAGCGAGACTCCGTCTCAAAAAAAAAAAAAAAAAAAGAATTTTTGGCCATGCGCAGTGGCTTACACCTGTAATCCCAGCACTTTGGGAGGCCGAGGCAGGCAGATCACAAGGTCAGGAGATCGAGACCATCCTGGCTAACATGGTGAAACCCCGTCTCTACTAAAAAAAACAAAAAATTAGCCGGGTGTGGTGGCGGGCGCCTGTAGTCCCAGCTACCCAGGAGGCTGAGGTAGGAGAATGGCTTGAACCTGGGAGGCGGAGCTTGCAGTGAGCTGAGATAGCACCACTGCACTCCAGCCTGGGCTGACTCTGTCTCAAAAAAAAAAAAAAGAATTTTTATGTCTTCATTAATATAATCTCTACTTCATTTGACATTGTTATCCTACTTTCCTTCACAAACTATGTTTTCCTTTAGTTCTTTGAAAGTATTATAATGGGTACCATGAAACCTTTCAAATGGAACATCTGTTTGCAGTTGCAGGCAGTGTATGTTTCCTGCTTTTTTCCAGTGTATGCATCATAGTTCGCTGTTTTTTTATAAGTATCATAATTTGTTTATGGGAAACTGGCATATTTAAAATATTAGGCCAGGTACAGTGGCACCCACCTGTAATCCCAGAACTTTGGGAAGCTGAGGCGAGCAAATTGCTTGAGCTCTGGAGTTCAAGACCAGTTTGGGCAACATGGTGAAACCCCATCTCTATGAAAAATATAAAAATTAGCCGGGCATGGTGGTGCATGCCTGTAGTCTCAGCTTCTTGGGAGGCTGAGGCAGGAGGATTGCTTGAGCCCAGGAGATCAAGGCTGCAGTGAGCCATGATCATGCCTTTGCACTCCAGCCTGGCCCACAGAGTGAGACCCTGTCAAAGTAAATAAATAATAAATAAGTAATATAGTAACTAAGGGTACTGATCTGCTATTAAAGGGCTGGTCCTGTTATTTGATTGTTTGTTTAGTGACTACGTGGAATGCTTCAGTGCAGCCTGTTCCCTACTCTTAACAGTTCTTTTTTTTTTTTTTTTTTTGAAACAGAGTATCACTCTGTTGCCCAGGCTGGAGTGTAGTGCTGCCATCTTGCCTCACTGCAACCTCTGCTTCCCAGTTCAAACGATTCTCCTGCCTCAGCCTCCCAAGTAGCTGGGATTACAGGCACACACCACCATGCCCAGCTAATTTTTGTATTTTTTGTAAAGACGGGGTTCGCCATGTTGGCCAGGCTGGCCTTGAACTCCTGACCTCAGGTGATCTGCCCGCATCAGCCTCCCAAAGTGCTGGGATTACAGGCGTGAGCCACTGCACCCAGATTCCTACTCCCAACAGTTCTAAGCCTCTGATGTTGGTCACTCAGGACCATCCCACAATCTGGGATGACAGATTTTGGCAGGGATCTTTTTGACAGTGTCTTTTCCCTGAACACATCTAGTTATTAAATTCCATTCACCACTGATTGCTCTGTTCCTTTCAATAATGCCCTTGGTCACAAATTGCTTCACAGAATAATCCAATCGAATTCAGGCTCCTTTAAGGAGATGGTTGTCAAGGTCAATTTTTAAGATTTGAGATTTGTTCAGTCCCAAGGCAAGTTTCTCACAAATGTCTACCTTTCCAGTTCTCTTGGGCACACTAACCAACCCACATTTTAGTCTATATATCCAATGACTCCTCCCAATTGCCTCATCACAACCTCCACTATTTTTGAGAGAACGCTTAGGCTCAAATTCTCCCACACTCTGTTGCAAATTAAGTCAGTTCTTCTGGGAAGAGATTAGGAGCTACTTGCTTTTTTTTTTTTTTTTTCATTTCTTTTAGGAGATACTTGCTTTAAAACCTGCTTCCCCTGCTTCCATTCCTCCTTCTTCTCCCTTAGCCTGTGTTCCCAAGAACATAAACCTCTTCAATTCTCCCCTGACCTAAAACCTAAGCATCTTATTTTC
This sequence comes from Mandrillus leucophaeus, assembly GCF_000951045.1. Lineage (NCBI taxonomy): Eukaryota > Metazoa > Chordata > Mammalia > Primates > Cercopithecidae > Mandrillus > Mandrillus leucophaeus. The sequence goes on along the minus strand of NW_012103698.1, from coordinate 2,701,513 downwards.
TTCTGCAACACCGCTTGGCCCCAGCACAAACTTGATAATGGTTCTAAATGGCTGGAAAATGGCACTTTCAATTTCTCCATCCTACAAGACCTAGATAATTTTTGTTGAAAAATGGGCAAATGGTCTGAGGTGCCTTACATCCAGGCATTTTTCATACTTCGTTCCCTCCCTAGTCTCTGTTCCCAATGCGACTCATCCCAAATCCTCCTTCTTTCCCTCCCACCTGTCTCGTCAGTCCCAACCCCAAGCATCACTGAGTCTTTTGAATCTTCCTTTTCTACTGATCCATCTGACCTCTCCCCTCCTCCCCAGACTACTGCTCCTCAGGTCACTACCTGCCAGGCTGAATAAGGCTCCAACTCTTCTTCAGCCTCCACTCCCCAACCCCATAACCCTTCTGTTACCTCCCCTCCTCACACTCGGTCTGGCTTACAGTTTTGTTCCGCAACTAGCTCTCCCCCACTTGCCCAACAGTTTCCTCTTACGGAGGTGGCTGGAGCTGAAGGCATAGTCAGGGTACATGTGCCTTTTTCTCTATCAGACCTTTCCCAAATCAGCCAGCGTTTAGGCTCTTTCTCATCAGACCCCACTAAATATATACAGGAATTCCAATATCTAACTCTGTCCTACAATTTAACCTGGAGTGACTTAAATGTCATCCTAACTTCTACCCTCTCCCCAGATGAATGGGAAAGAGTTTTTTGTCTAGCCCAATCTCACACGGACAGCCACCAGCTTCATGAGCCAGGCCTCCAGGAAGGCATTAGAACAGTTCCCCAAGAGGATCCCCAATGGAACTATCAGGCAGATTCCCCAGGTATAGCTCAGTGAGATTACATGATTTCCTGCCTAGTTGAAGGGCTTAAAAAGGCAGCATACAAATCTCTTAATTATGGCAAACTTAAAGAAACCACCCAAGGAAAGGATGAAAACCCAGCCAGTTCATGGCTCCTTTAGCAGCAACCCTGAGATGCTTTACAGCCTTGGACTCAGAAGGGCCAGAAGGCCGTCTTATTCTCAATATGCATTTTAGCACTCAATCTGCTCCTGACATTAGAAAGAAACTCCAAAAGTTGGACTCCGGCCCTCAAACCCCAAAACAGGACTTAATTAACCTCGCCTTCAAAGTGTACAATAATAGAGAAGAGACAGCCAAGCGGCAACATATTTCTGAGTTGCAATTACTTGCCTCCACTGTGAGAGAAACCCCAGCCACATCTCCAGCAGACAAGAACTTCAAAACGCCTAAACCGCAGTGGCCAGGCTTTCCTCTAGGGCCTCCTCCCCCAGGATCTTGCTTCAAGTGCCAGAAATCTGGCCACTGGGCCAAGGAATGCCCACAGCCCAGGATTCCTCCTAAGCTATGTACCATCTGTGCAGGACCCCACTGGAGATCAGACTGTTCAGCTTGCCTGGCAGCCACTCCCAGAGCCCCCAGAGCTCTGGCCCAAGGCTCTCTGACTGACTCCTTCCTAGATCTGCTCGGCTTAGCAGCTGAAGATTGATGCTGCCCGATCGTCTCAGAGGCCCTCTGGACCATCACGGATGCGGAGCTTCAGGTAACTCTCACAGTGGAGGGTAAGTCTGTCCCCTTTTTAATCAATACAGGGGCTACCCACTCCACATTACCTTCTTTTCAAGGACCTGTTTCCCTTGCCCGCATAACTGTTGCGGGTGTTGATGGCCAGGCTTCTAAACCTCTTAAAACTCCCAAACTCTGATGCCAACTTGGACAATATTCTTTTATGCACTCCTTTTTAGTTATCCCCACCTGCCCAGTTCCCTTATTAGGTCAAGACGTTTTAACAAAATTATCCACTACCCTGATTATTCCTAGACTACAGCCACACCTCATTGTTGCCCTTTTCCCCAGTTCAAAGCCTCCTTTGAATCCTTCTTTCATGTCTCCCTACCTTCATCCACAAGTATGGGACACCTCTACTCCCTCCTTGGTGACCAGTCATGCACCCCTTATCATCTCATTAAAACCTAATCACCCTTACCTCCCTCAACACCAATATCCCATCCCACAGCAGGCTTTAAAAAGGTTAAAGCCTGTTATCACCTGCCTGTTACAACATGGCCTCTTAAAGCCTACAAACTCTCCTTATAACTGTCATATTCTACCTGTCCAAAAACCAGACAAGTCTTACAGGCTGGTCCAAGAATTCACCTTATCAACCAAATTGTCTTGTCTATCCAGCCAAACCCATATATTCTCCTATCCTCAATACCTCCCTCCACAAGCCATTATTCTGTTCTGGATCTAAAAAATGCTTTCTTTACTATTCCTTTACACCCTTCATCCCAGTCTCTCTTCGCTTTCACTTGGACTGACCCTGACACCCATCAGTCTCATCAACTTACCTGGACTGTATTGCCGCAAGGCTTCAAAGACAGCCCCCATTTCTTCAGTCAAACCCTTTCCCATGATTTACTTTCTTTCCATCCATCTGCTTCTCACCTTATTCAATATTTTGATGACCTTCTACTTTATAGCCCCCTCTACAAATCTTCTCAACGGGGCATCCTCCTGCCCTCCAACATCTGTTCTCAAAGGGATATCACATATCCTGCTCCAAAGCCCAAATTTCTGCCTCATCTGTTACCTATCTCAGCATAATTGTTCATAAAAACACACATGCTCTTGGGCCAGGCGCGGTGGCTCACGCCTGTAATCCCAGCACTTTGGGAGGCTGAGGCGGGTGGATCACGAGGTCAGGAGACTGAGACCATCCTGGCTAACACAGTGAAACCCTGTCTCTACTAAAAATACAAAAAAAAAAAAAATTATTTGGGCATGGTGGCATGCACCTGTAGTCCCAGCTACTCGGGAGGCTGAGGCAGGAGAAACCCTTGAACCTGGGTGGTGGAGGTTGCAGTGAGCTGAGATTGTGCCACTGCACTCCGGTCTGAGTGACAGAGCGAGACTCTTGTCAAAAAAACAAAACAAAACAAATCAAACAAACAAACAAAAACACGTGCTCTCCCTGCTGATTATGTCTGGCTAATCTTCCAAATTCTAACCCCTTCTACAAAGCAACAACTCCTTTCCTTCCTAGGCATGATTGGGTACTTTTGTCTTTGGATACCTGGTTTTGCCATCCTGACTAAACCATTATATAAACTTACAAAAGCAAACCTAGCTGACTCCATAGATCCGAAATCCTTTCACCACTCCTCTTTCCATTCCTTAAAAACAACCCTAGAAGCTGCTCCCACACTCGCTCTCCCTAACTCATCCCAACTCTTTTCATTACACACAGCCGAAGTACAGGGCTGTGCAGTCAGAATTCTTACACAGGAGCCGGGACCATGCCCTGTAGCCTTTCTGTTCAAACAACTTGACCTTACGGTGTTTTAACTTAGCCCTCATGTCTGCGTGTGGCAGCTGCCACTGCTTTAATATTTAGAGGCCCTCAAAATCACAAACTATGCTGAACTCACTCTCTACAGTTCTCATAACTTCTAAAATCTTATTTTCTTCCTCACACCTGATGCATATACTTTCTGTCCCCTAGCTCCTTCAGCTATACTCACTCTTTGTTGAGTTTCCCACAATTACCATTGTTCCTGACACGGACTTCAATCCAGCCTCCCACATTATTCCTGATACCACACCTGACCCCCATGACTGTATCTCTCTGATCCACCTGACATTCACTCCATTTCCACATCCTTCTTTTCTGTTCTTCACCCTAATCACCCTTGGTTTATTGATGGCAGTTCCACCAGGCCTAATTGCCACTCACCAGCAAAGGCAGGCAATGCTATAGTAGCTTCTACAGCTATCCCTGAGGTTACCACTCTGCCCTGCTCCACTACCTCTAAGCAAGCCAAACTCATTGCCTTAACTTGCGCCCTCACTCTTGCAAAGGGACTATGTGTCAATATTTATACTGACTCTAAATATGCCTTCCATATCCTGTACCACCATGCTGTTATATGGGCAGAAAGAAATTTCCTCACTACACAAGGGTCCTCCATTATTAATCCCTCCTTAATAAAAACTCTTCTTAAAGCTGCTCAACTTCCAAGGAAGCTAGGGTCATTCACTGTAAGGGCCACCAAAAGGCATCAGATCCCATTGCTCAAGGCAATGCTTATGCTAATAAGGTAACTAAAGAAGCAGCTAGCCTTCCAACTTCTGTCCGTCACAGCGTTTTTCTCCTTCTCATCTTTTTACTTTACATTTCCAGTTTTGCCTTACAAAAGGCCTCTTCTTCCTCTGTGACTCCTCCACCTACATGTGTTTACCTGCTAATTGGACAGGCACATGCACATTCGTTTTCCTTCCTCCCAAAATTCAATTAGCAAATAGGACCAAACAGCTTCCTCTTCCCCTCATGACACCAACACTTCACCACTATTTTGTTTTATTTTTCTTATTAACATAAAAAGACAGGAATAGGCCTCGACTAACTCACTGCTGAAAAGGGAAGACTCTGTATATTTTTAAATGAAGTGTGTTGTTTTACCTAAATCAATCTGGCCTGGTATATGACAACATTAAAAAAAAAAAAAACTCAAGGATAGAGCCCAAAAACTTGCCAACCAAACAAGTAATTACACTGAACCCCCTTGGGCACTCTCTAATTGAATGCCCTGGTTCCTCCCAATTCTTAGCCCTTTAATACCTGTTTTTCTCCTTCTCTTATTTGGACCTCGTGTCTCCCGTTTAGTTTCTCAATTCATACAAAAACACATCCAGGCCATCACCAATCATTCTATATGACAAATGCTCCCTCTAACAACCCCACAATATCACCCCCTACCGCAAAACCTTTCCTCAGTTTAATCTCTACCACTCTAGGTTCCCATGCCACCCCTAATACTGCTCGAAGCAGCCATGAGAAACATCACCCATTATCTCTCCAAATCACCCCCAAAATTTTCACTGCCTCAACACTTCACCACTATTTTGTTTTATTTTTCTTATTAATATAAGAAGACAGGAATGTCAGGCCTCTGAGCTCAAGCTAAACCATCATATCCCCTGTGACCTGCATGTATACATCCAGATGGCCTGAAGCAACTGAAGATCCACAAAATAAGTGAAAATAGCTAGTTCCTACCTTAACTGATGACATTCTACCATTGTGATCTGTTCCTGCCCCACCCTAACTGATCAATTGACTTTGTGACAGGTGTGTCCCACCATGCCAGGGTAATTTTTGTATTTTTAGTAGAAACAGGATTTGGCCAGGCAGATCTTGAGCTCCTTTACTCAAGTGATTC
>NW_012103698.1:2694219-2696225 GCF_000951045.1 Mandrillus leucophaeus | reverse complement strand
AAAAAAAAAAAAACTCAAGGATAGAGCCCAAAAACTTGCCAACCAAACAAGTAATTACACTGAACCCCCTTGGGCACTCTCTAATTGAATGCCCTGGTTCCTCCCAATTCTTAGCCCTTTAATACCTGTTTTTCTCCTTCTCTTATTTGGACCTCGTGTCTCCCGTTTAGTTTCTCAATTCATACAAAAACACATCCAGGCCATCACCAATCATTCTATATGACAAATGCTCCCTCTAACAACCCCACAATATCACCCCCTACCGCAAAACCTTTCCTCAGTTTAATCTCTACCACTCTAGGTTCCCATGCCACCCCTAATACTGCTCGAAGCAGCCATGAGAAACATCACCCATTATCTCTCCAAATCACCCCCAAAATTTTCACTGCCTCAACACTTCACCACTATTTTGTTTTATTTTTCTTATTAATATAAGAAGACAGGAATGTCAGGCCTCTGAGCTCAAGCTAAACCATCATATCCCCTGTGACCTGCATGTATACATCCAGATGGCCTGAAGCAACTGAAGATCCACAAAATAAGTGAAAATAGCTAGTTCCTACCTTAACTGATGACATTCTACCATTGTGATCTGTTCCTGCCCCACCCTAACTGATCAATTGACTTTGTGACAGGTGTGTCCCACCATGCCAGGGTAATTTTTGTATTTTTAGTAGAAACAGGATTTGGCCAGGCAGATCTTGAGCTCCTTTACTCAAGTGATTCGCCTGCCTGGGCCTCCTAAAGTGCTGGGATTAAGTCATGAGCCACCACGCCCGGCCTATACCATTTAAATTGTTCAAAAAACACTTATGTGTAAATCTAGCACATAGGAATTATTTGCTTAAAACCATAACATATTGGTGAAAAAAATCAAAGAAGTTCTAAGAGAGAGATATCCCATGATTATGGACTAGAAGATGCAACATAGTATAGATGTTAATTCTCCCCAAACTGATATATACATTTAATTTTTTTATATCTATTTTTATTTTTTTGAGACTGAGTATCACTCTGTTGCCCAGGCTGGAGTGCAGTGGCTCAATCTCAGCTCACTGCAACCTCCGCCTCCTGGGTTCAAGTTATTCTTGTGCCTCAGCCTCCTGAGTAGCTGGGACTACAGGCACTTGCCACTACGCCTGGCTAATTTTTGTAGTTTTAGTAGAGACGGGGTTTCACCATGTTGGCCAGGCTGGGCTCGAACTCCTGACCTCAGGTGATTGACCCATCTTGGCCTCCCAAAGTGCTGGGATTACAGGCATGAGCCACCACGCCCAGTCTATTTTTATTACTTATTTATTTATTTTTGAGATGACGTTTCGCTCTTGTTCCCCAGGCTGGCATGCAATGGCAAGATCTCAGTTCACTGCAACCTCCGCCTCCCAGGTTCAAGCGATTCTCCTGCCTCAGCTTCCCAAGGAGCTGGGATTACAGGCATGTGCCACCACGCCCGGCTAATTTTTTGTATTTTTAGTAGAGACGGGGTTTCTCCATATGGGTCGGGCTGGTCTTGAACTGCTGGCCTCAAGTGATCCACCTGCATAGTCAGAATTTTGAGACAAGGCTGGCCAACATGGCAAAACCCTGTCTCTACTAAAAATGTAAAAATTAGCCTGAGGTGGTGGCATGCACCTATACTCCCAGCTACTTGAGAGGCTGAGGCACGAGAATCCCTTGAACCTGGGAGGTGGAGTTTGGGGTGAGCCGAAGTTGTACTACTGCACTCCAGCCTGGGTGACAGCGCAAGACTCTGTCTCAAAAAAAAAAAAAAAAAAAAAAAAAAAAAATCCCAGCAAGATTTATATGATGATACAGGAAAACTTTTTCTAAAAGAAAAGCAAGGCAATGTGCAGTAGCTCATGCCTGTAATCCCAGCACTTTGGGAAGCCGAGGCCAGCAGATCACTTGAGGTTAGGAATTCGAGACCAGCCTGGCCAACATGGTGAAATTCCGTCTCTACTAGAAGTACAAAAATTAGCCGGGCATGGTGGTGAGCGCCTGTAGTC
>NW_012103698.1:2688138-2694004 GCF_000951045.1 Mandrillus leucophaeus | reverse complement strand
GAGGCATTTGAACGAGAGCGACTCCATCTTGAATAGGGCCTGAATAAATAAGGCTGAGACCTGCTGGACTGCATTCCCAGGAGCTTAGGCGTTCTTAGTCACAGGATGAGATAGGAGGTTGGCATAAGGTACAGGTCACAAAGACTCTGCTGATAAAACAGGATGCGGTAAAGAAGCCAGCCAAAACCTGCCAAAACCAAGAGGGCCATGAAAGTAACCTTTGGGGGCCAGGCACGGTGGCTCACACCTGTACTCCCAGCACTTTGGGAGTCCGAGATGGGCAGATCACCTGAGGTCAGGAGTTCGAGGCCAGACTGGCCAAAATGGTGAAACTCCGTCTCTACTAAAATTACAAAAATTAGCCAGCCTTGGTGGCAGTCACCTGTAATCCCAGATACATGGGAGACTGAGGCAGGAGAATTGCTTGAACTTGAGAGGTGGAGGTTGCAGTGAGCTGAGATCGTACCATTGCACTCCAGCCTGGGAAACAAAAGCAAAACTCCGTATCAAAAAAAAAAAGAAAGTGACCTTTGGTTGTCCTCACTGCTCTTTAAATACTAATTATAACACATTAGCATACTAAAAAACACTCCCACCAGCACCATGACAGTTTACAAATGCCATGGAAACACCCAGAAATTACCCTATATGGTCTAAAAAGGGGAGGAACCCCCAGTTGTGATTTCTGGGAAATCTCCACCTGTTTCCCAGAAAACTCATGAATAATCCACACCTTGTTTAGCATATAATCCAGAAATAACTATAATTATACTCAGTTGAGCAGCCCATACGTTGCTCTGCCTATGGAGTAGCCACTCTATTTCTTCACTTTCTTTTGTTTTCCACTTTGTAATATTTTAATTTTTAATTTTTGTTGGTACATAGTAGGTGTATATATTTATAGGGTACATGAGATTTTTTATTTTCACATGTAAGATATTACAAATTGGAAGGGCACAGTGGCTCACGCTTCTAATCCCAATTCTTTGGGAGGCCAAGGTGGTGGATCACCTAAGGTCACGAGTTTCAGACCAGCTCGGCCCACATGGTGAAACCCTTTTTCTACTAAAAATACAAAAATAAATGGGGCATGGTGGCGGGTGTCTGTAATCCCAGCTATTAGGAGGCCGAAGCAGGAGAATTTCTTGAACCCAGAAGGCAGAGGTTGCAGTGAGCCAAGTTTGCACCATTGCACTCCAGCCTGGGCAACAAGAGCAAAACTCCATTTTGAAAAAAAAAAAAAAAGACTTTACAAATTGAGTTTGTGCTAAGAAAGATGAGCTTTAATTCTCTTGCCCTAACATTTTTTCCCCCCTTTTTTTTAAAAAAAAAATTTATTTCCACAGATTTTGGGGGAATGGGTAGTATTTGGTTACATGAGTAAGTTCTTTAGTGGTGATTTGTGATAGTTTGGTGCACCCATCACCCAAGCAGTATATACTAAACCCAATTTGTAGTCTTTTATCCCTCATCCCCTCCCATACTTTTTTTTTTTTTTTTTTGAGATGGTATCTCTTGTGCTGTGGCACAATCTTGGTTCACTGAAACCTCCACCTCCCACGTTCAAGTGATTCTCCTGCCTCAGCCTCCCAAGTAGCTGGGATTACAAGCACGCACCACCACACTCAGCTAATTTTTGTAATTTTAGTAGAGATGAGGTTTTGCCAAGTTGGCCAGGTTGTTCTCGAACTCCTGACCTCAAGTGATCTGCTTGCCTCAGCCTCCCAAAATGCTGGGATTACAGGCGTGTACCAGTGCTCCCAGCCTCACACTTTCTAATACATTTGTTTTTGCTTTTCTCTGTTGCCTTACCCCAAATTCTTTCTTGTGAGAGGTCCAAGAACTGTCTCTTGGGGTCTGGATTGGGAACCATTTTGGTAATAGAACTAGAATAGCTAAAACAATTTTGAAGATGCAGAATAAAGGGAGGGGAGTCAGTCTATCTAATTTCAAAACTTACTAGATAGCTAAATGAGTTAAAGTTGTCTAGTATTGGTGTAGAGATAGAGACACAGATCTTGAAACTGCCTTTCCAAAAATTATAACAGTGAGAAAATGACCGGGGCTGGGCGTGGTGGCTCACATCAGCAATCCCAGCAGTTTTGGAGGCCGAGGCGGGTGGATCACCTGAGGTCAGGAGTTCGAGACCAGCCTGACAAATATGGTGAAACCCCTTCTCTACTAAAAATACAAAAATTAGCCACCCGTGGTGGTGTGCGTCTGTTGTCCCAGCTACTGGGGAGGCTGAGGCAGGAGAATCACTTGAATGTGGGAGGCGGAGGTTGCAGTGAGCCAAGATTGCGCCATTGCACTCCAGCCTAGGCAACAAGAGTGAAACTCCATCTCAAAAAAAAAAAAAAAAAAAAACTGAATCGAGTCTTCTTGTTTGCCTCTCCAGTGTACACAGTCAGTCTGAACAACAGACCTCCAGCTTGGGTCCCTGGCTGTCATTCCAGTTTCTTTTCAGGGCAGCAGACCAGCCCTGGAGTCTTTTCAGCAGAAGCTCTGACCCCTTACACAGTTTCTAACTGACTCTTTCTGCAGTACTGCTTACACTGACTCACACAGCCCCTCTTGTTCTACTTTGTGGCCAGCATCTTTGCTGATGAGAAATTCTGCACCCATATCCTGACCCCTCTCTTTGGGGCCCTCAAAGACTGACCCCAAAATTATATTCTTTGGACCCCATTATAAGGTTTCCTCTCAGACTCCCTGATTTATCCTAGAATTCCCCATTCTTTTTTTTTTTTTTTTTTTTTTGACTTTTTTTTTTTTTTTTTTGACAGAGTCTTGCTCCTCTTGAACCTCCCCAGTTCAAGTGATTCTCCTGCCTCAGCCTCCCGAGTAGCTGGGACTACAGGCACACACCACCACGCCCAGCTAATTTTTGTATTTTTAGTAGATAGGGCGTTTCACCACGTTGGCCAGGATGATCTCGATCTCTTGATCTCGTGATCCTCCTGCCTTGGTCTCTCAAAGTGCTGGGATTACAGGCAGGAGCCACCACACCCCGCCTGTCTCCCCCATTCTAAGGTCCTTACTAGGAGCTCCCAGCATGTGAATGCAAGAGCTACTCCATTAGAATTCTGATTTTTGGCCGGGCGCGGTGGCTCAAGCCTGTAATCCCAGCACTTTGGGAGGCCGAGACGGGCGGATCACGAGGTCAGGAGATCGAGACCATCCTGGCTAACACGGTGAAACCTCGTCTCTGCTAAAAAATACAAAAAAAACTAGCTGGGCGAGGTGGCAGGCGCCTGTAGTCCCAGCTACACGGGAGACTGATGCAGGAGAATGGCGTAAACCTGGTAGGTGGAGCTTGCAGTGAGCTGAGATCTGGCCACTGCACTCCAGTCCGGGCGACAGAGCAAGACTCCATCTCAAAAAAAAAAAAAAAAAAAAAAAAAATTCCTGATTTTTACATATCTTGTTTTTCAGATTATAAGGACCTTGAATATAAAAACTGTCTAATTGGCTGGGCGCAGTGGCTCACCCAAGATCGTGCCACTGTACTCCAGCCTGAGTGACAAACCAACCAACAAACAAAAATAAGGAGATCAATGCTTGAACTAAGACAAGAAAAAAGTACATTTGGAAAAGAGAAATAATTTACGAGAAAGAACTGATAAAAACTAGGAGCAGTAAATATATACAAAGAAGACAGACTCTGAGTACTGGTTAATTTCAGATATTACTTGCTCTGGCTCCCAACATGGTAAATCTGATATGTCTTTTACACAGTATATTCATTTTTACCAGAGTATTATATTTTGGAAAAGAATATGCCTAATAATCTTTTAAAATTTAATTTTAAAAAATTGAAAAAATATATATAGTTTTTGAGATGGAGTCTCACTCTGTCACCCAGGCTGGAGTTCAGTGGCATGATCTTGGCTTACAGCAGTCTCCACATCCTGGATTCAAGCAATTCTCCTGCCTCAGCCTCCCGAGGAAAAAATATTTTTGTAAGAGAGGGTCTCATTCTGTATCCCAGGCTGAGTGCACTGGCACGGTAACAGCTCACTGCTGCCTCAACTTCCTGGGCTCAAGTGATCCTCCCACTTTAGCCCCCTGAGTAGCTGGGACTACAGGGGTGTGCCACCATGACTGGCTAATTTTTTATATGTTTTTAGATGCAGAGTCTTGCTATGTTACCTAGGCTGGTCTCAAACTCCCGGGCGCAAGTTATCTTCCTGCCCTGGCCTCCCACAGTACTGGGATTACAGGCAGGAAATACCATCCTCAGCCAATATTATCATATATGTAGAAAATACTAATGAATCTACAGAGTAATTAGAATTACTAGAAAGTTCTGTGGATTTTGTTTTGTTTTGGTTTGGTTTTGTTTTTTGAGATGGAGTCTTTCTCTGTCACCCAGGCTGGAGTTCAGTGGTGCGATCTCGGCTCACTGCAACCTCCACCTCCCGGGTTCAAGCGATTCTCCTGCCTCAGCCTCCCGAGTAGCTGGGATTACAGGCACATGCCACCACACCCAGGTAGTTTTTTATATTTTTAGTAGAGACAGGGTTACGCCGTATTGGCCAGGCTGGACTCAAACTCCTAACCTCAGGTGATCTACCCACTGCGGCCTCCCAAAGTGCTGGGATTACAGGCGTGAGACACCACGCCCGGCCAAAAATGAAGTTTTATAAAAAATATGCTATTAAGAGTAGCTAACAATGTATTACCTTGGACTCGATTTTGGAGCCAAAAAAGGTCGTTAGTGGAAAAATTGTAGAATCCAAATATAGCCTGCAGTTTAATCTTATTTTACCAATATCTATGTCTTAGTTTTTACAGATGTATCATGGTTTCTAAGACAGTAACATTAGAGGCCGGGCATGGTGGCTCATGCCTGTAATCCCAGCAATTTGGGAGGCCGATGCAGGTGGATCACCTGAGGTCAGGAGTTTGAGACTAGCCTGTCCAACATGGTGAAACCCCGTCTTTACTAAAAATACGCAAATTAGCCAGGCGTGGTGGCACGGGTCTGTAATCCCAGCCATTCAGGAGGCCGAGGCAGGAGAATTGCTTGAACCCAAGAGGCAGAGGCTGCAATGAGCCAAGATGGCACCACTGCACTCCAGTCTGGGTGACAGGGTGAGACTTTGTCTCAAAAATAAATAAATAAATAAAAATAAAATAGCTATAATAATTAAGACAGTGTGTTACCAACATAAAATAAATAAATAACCAATAGTACAGAGTAGAGAACCCAGCAAAGACCCATCATGCGTTGACACTGGATAATTTATGGTGGGAGCACTGCAGTTTTTCAATAAGTGATGCCACACAATTAGGTGTCCATCTACAGAAACATGTTAAATTGGATCCCTACCTCACAGTTTATTTAAAAATCAATCCCAGGTAAATTAGAAACGTAAATATAAATGGCAAAACCAAAAAACATAACAAAGGAAATATCCTTGGAATGGTGGAGTAAGAAAATAATTTTTCTGGCAGGGTGTGGTGGCTCATGCCTGTAATCCCAGCTCTTTGGGAGGCTGAGGCAAGTGGATAGCCTGAAGACAGGAGTTCGAGGCCAGTCTGATCAATATGGTGAAACTCCATCTCTACTAAAAATACAAAAATTAGCCGGGCATGGTGGTGTGCACCTGTAGTCCCAGCTACTCAGGAGGCTGAGGCAGGAGAATTGTTTGAACCCTGGAGGCGGAGGTTGCAGTGAGCTTAGATCGTGTCACTGCACTCCAGCCTGTGCAACAGAGTGACACTCTGTTTCAAAAAAAAAAAAAAAGAAAAAAGAAAGAAAAAGAAAGAAAAGAAAAGAAGAGAGAAAAAGAAAAAGAAAAGAATTTTTCTTTCTGAGACAAGGTCTTGGTCTGTTGCCCAGGCTGGAGTGCAGTGGCAC
>NW_012103698.1:2686464-2687531 GCF_000951045.1 Mandrillus leucophaeus | reverse complement strand
TTTTTTTAAAAAAAACTAGCTGGACATGGTGGCACACACCTCTAGTCCTAGCTACTTGGGAGGCTCAGGTGGGAGGATTGCTTGAGACCAGGAAGTCAAGACTGCAGTGAGCAGTGATTATGTCACTGCACTCCAGCCTGGGTGACAGAGTGAGAGTGTCAGTGTCTCAAAATAAAAAAATATAAAAAATAAATAAACAGATTAACACTCTAATGTATTGTTGCATAAAAAGCTAAAAGGCGGCTGGGCGCGGTGGCTCAAGCCTGTAATCCCAGCACTTTGGGAGGCCAAGATGGGCGGATCACGAGGTCAGGAGATCGAGACCATCCTGGCTAACACGGTGAAACCCTGTCTCTACTAAAAAATACAAAAAGCTAGCCGGGCGAGGTGGTAGGCGCCTGTAGTCCCAGCTACTCGGGAGGCTGAGGCAGGAGAATGGCATAAACCCAGGAGGGGGAGCTTGCAGTGAGCTGAGATCCGGCCACTGCACTCCAGCCCGGGCAACAGAGTGAGACTCCATCTCAAAAAAAAAAAAAAAAAAAGCTAAAAGGCATTAAGAATATTATGTAAGATGGCCAGGCAGGGCGTCTCATGTCTGTAATCCCAGCACTTTGGGAGGCTCACTTGAGGCCAGGAGTTTGAGTCTAGCCTTGGCAATATAGTAAGAACCCCATCTCTAAAAAACAAACAAAAACTATACAGTATATTTTAAAAATCAGACTGTATCTGAAAATGGTGATCCAGAATGACCAACACCAAAACATAGTCTAGCAAAATCATTTGACTTGAAAGAAAAAGAGGCCGAGGTAGGCAGTTCGCTTGGGTCCAGGAGTTCGAGACCAGCCTGGGCAACATGGCGATACTCTGTCTCTACTAAAAATACAAAAAAAAAAAAAAAAAAAAAATAGCTGGGTGTGGTGGTGCACATGCCTGTGGTCCCAGCTACTGAAGTGGGAGTTTCACTTAACCCTAGAGGGTGGAGGTTGCAGTGAGCTAAGATTTCGCCACTGCACTCCATCCTGGGTGATAGAGTGAAACATTGTCTCAAAAAAAAAAGATTATATCAG
>NW_012103698.1:2682923-2686414 GCF_000951045.1 Mandrillus leucophaeus | reverse complement strand
AGAAAAAGAAAAGAATTTTTCTTTCTGAGACAAGGTCTTGGTCTGTTGCCCAGGCTGGAGTGCAGTGGCACGATCATGGCTCACAGCAGCCTCCAATTTCTGGGCTCAAGCAATCCTCTCACCTCAGTCTCCCAAAGTGCTAGGATTACAGGCATGAGCCATTGTGTCGGGCCAGAAAATAATTTTTGTGTTTTTTTTGAGACAGGGTCTTGCTCTGTTGCCCAAGCTGGAGTGTAGGGATGCCATTATAGCTCATTGCAGCCTCCATCCCCCCAGCTCAAGCAGTCCTCCCACCTCAGCCTCCCCAGGAGGTGGGACTACAGGTGCCACCATGCCTGGCTAATTTTTTTAATTTAAATTTTAGTTTTAGGCTGGGCCTAAAATTCATGCCTGCAATCCCAGCACTGTGGGAGGCTGAGACTCCATCTCAAAAAAAAAAAAATTATTTTACAATATTTAATTTTGTTTACAAAGTAATTGTATTTGCTGTTCTGTTTATTTTCCTTATTATTAATTTATTTCTTCTTAGACTGTATCCTTAAAAATGATTTTGACCCATATGAATTACGTTATTTCCCTCTTCTGACTGGGTGTGGTTCCTCGCGCCTGTAATCACAGCACTTTCAGAGGCCAAGGTGGGTGGATCACCTGAGATCAGGAGTTCGAGACTAGCCTGGCCAATATGGTGAAACCCTGTCTCTACTAAGAATACAAAAATTAGCCGGGTGTGGTGGTGCATGCCTGTAATCCCAGCTACTCAGGAGGCTGAGGTAGGAGAATCGCTTGAACCCCGGAGACAGAGGTTGCAGTGAGCCAAGATCGCACCACTGCACTCCAGCCTGGGTGACAGAGCGAGACTCCATCTCGAAAAATAAAATAAAATAAAATAAAACAAAAAACAGTATGCCTAATGTTGGTGAGAATGTGGTATATTAGGAACTCTCATACACTGCTGTTGGGTGTGTAAATCAGTAAACAGTTTGGCAGAAGGCAGCACAGTTAAATATACACATATGTAACAAATCCACTCCTGGAGAAATTCATGCATGTTTACACCGGGATACATATATAAAAAACCTCATAGCAACACTGTTTGCAATAACTAAACAAAGGGAACATCAATAGTGGTGGTAAGTGGTGGTAAAATGTGCCTCCTTTCCTTTTTTTTTTTTTGAGACAGAGCCTCAATATGTAACTCCGGCTGGAGTGCAGTGGCGTGAAATCAGCTCACTGCGACCTCTGCCTCCTGGGTTCCAGTGATTCTCCTGCCTCAGCCTCCTGAGTACCTGGGATTAAAGGCATGTGCCACCATGGCTGGCTAATTTTTGTATTTTTAGCAGAGATAGGTTTCACCATGTTCTCCAGGCTGGTCTCGAACTCCTGACCTCAGGATCCACCCATCTTGGCCTCCCAAAGTGCTGGGATTACAGGCATGAGCCACCCTGCCTGGCCGCGTAATGTTTTATTTCTTGAACTGGATGTTCGCTTTGGATTTTTCCGTAAACAGTACATTTTCATTTAGTTAACTTCTAAGTATATTTCACAATAAAAAAGTTTTAAAATTTTCCTGGCATTCCTCTCTTGTTCCTCTAAGTCTTCCTTGAAAGTTTCCAGTTACCACTCTCACCTGGAAATCACTACAAATTAGTTTCGTAATTGAGATTTCACAAGATGCTAGATCAAAATGCTTTACTGATAGCCCAATTTTGAATATCTAACACTTCTCTTCTTCTCTCATTCCTGGAATTCTTAATCCAAAAATCCCCCAGAAAACCACTCATACCAATCTGACAAGGTCAATTATTTATAATTCATCACTGCTGTTGATTAGTCAGAATTCCTTCATCCTTTAGAGGCGTACACATTTTTTCTTTTTAAATATTTATTTCTTTATTTTATTTAGTGTTGAAATTAGAATTACACTGTGGTGATTTCCAGAAACATTTTCTGAAATTCATGTATTCTTTCCTCATTCTTCCTGAATTCCTATTATTTGTTCAGCACCTACAACATAAATCAGGGCGGGCAGGGGGGTGTAGGAATATCACAATGACACATCGTTGATATTTACAAAAATAACAATAAATAAAATATTTAATCTATGTCATACAATGAGAAACACAACTGATGGATGATACTTTTATTTCCCTGTTGTTTTTTAAACATTAGCAACAAGTCATGCAATATTACTGGTATTTGCATTTCATCATCACTAGGCCTAATTTTTTCTTACCGAAGGGAGATTTTCAATGCACAGTCAACTTTTCATTCATCTGCCTGACCAAAATCGAATCCTCTGACATTCTTTCTTGGTTGTCAAGTTTCTTCTAATCTCATTTCAAAGATATCACTCCAAACACCACTTCCTTTCCTACACTTAAAACTCACTACTATACCATGTTCCAAAATATTATTGTAAATTTTTTTACTTCTAATTACAATGCACCTCTGAAAAGAGGACTTTTCTCATTCCTCCAGGCATTATGTGGACAGCAGGGCACAGATAAGACAACATAAATTCACGCAACATGATTTCCTGTCTCTGGAAGAAATCACAGATGATTGCGGTAAGCACTACAGGTGTCCTCTTATGACATGGATCTTCCTCAAAATGTATGTGGTATATCCCTGTATTTGTCAGACTCTAACCAGGAAAACAGGAAGCATTCAAAGTATTGGAAACAGAGGAAATTTAGTACAGGAAATAAATTGCATGGCTGATGGAGGAGATGAGAAGGTGAGGCAGTCTAGAGATTATCAACAGCAGGAAGACACTACTATACCTTAGCTGAAGAAGCAAAGCAAAGAAGTGGTATTGCTAAGGCCTAGGAGCCAGAATGACCTTGTAGAAGCTGAAACCATGGCAGGCCTGTCAGGCTGATAATGCTGCCATAGAGGAGAGGTAGCCAATGCTGGAAATAGTACCCAGGGCAAAATGAGGCAGGTACAATATCCTGGCACCCTCCCTGTTCCCTCCTAGATTCCACCAGTGCTTTCCTTTAGCCAAACCCAGCTAAAAACCAACAGCAGCAGGAGAACAGGGCAAGGGCAAGAAATGAAAGGTTTGGGAAGAAAAGGAGATTTGGAGAAGTCATGACACTCATCTCCAAGTGCTCAAAGGACTATCACTTGGGAGAGGGAATGGATTTATTCTCCATGGCACATGGGAGGATCAAGAGATGGAAAAGCCAGCCAGGTGCAGTGGCTCACGCCTGTAATCCCAGCACTTTGGGAGGCTGAGACAGGCAGATCACGAGGTCAGGAGTTCGAGACCAGCCTGGCCAACATGGTAAAACCCCGTCTTTACTAAAAATACAAAAATTAACCAGGCGTGGTGGTGGGCGCCTGTAATCCCAGCTACTCGGGAGGCTGAGGCAGGAGAATCACTTGAACCTGGGAGGCAGAGCTTGCAGTGAGCTGAGACCTCCTCATTGCAGTCTAGCCTGGGCAACAGAGTGAGACTCCGTCTCAAAAAAAAAAAAAAAAAAAAA
>NW_012103698.1:2680368-2682148 GCF_000951045.1 Mandrillus leucophaeus | reverse complement strand
TCTCAAAAAAAAAAAAAAGTTAGAAAAACACCATCAAAGGCAGCAAGACGTCCAGGACCACAAAGTGGTATCATCTGTTCATAGGTGTATTGGTTATCTATCATTGGTAACAAATTACCCAAAATTTAGCAGCTTAAAGCACCAAATACTTATTATCTCCCAATTTCTGGGGAGTCAGGAATCCAGGATCAGTTGAGCTGGGTGGTTCTGGTTCAGGGTCTCTTATGAGTTTGTGGTCAAGCTATAGGCTGGACTGTAGTCACCTGAAGGCTTGACTGGGGAGGATCTGCTGGAGAGGAACGACCACTGTTTGGTTGTTGGAGATGAAGACATAGTCCTTCACAGACTGTTGACTGGAGTCCTTGGTTCTTTGTCAGGCTGAATCCTCCCAAGAGTATTCTCCCAATATGGTAACCAGAGCAAGTGATCTGACAGAGAGAGTGCACCCAAGATGGACGCCACAGTATTAGGCCTTTTAGTAACAAGAAAAGTATACACCAAGATTCTGAGAAGATGGCAGAGTGGTAATGGTGGTGTACTTTTTAGATCTTCTCAAATCCCCACGTAAAAACAGAATAATTAGAAGGCAGAACTCCAAACCCATGAACAATATTTACAACATACTAGCTGACGAAGTAACCCATAAACCTGAAATTGCAAAGAGGCACAACCCAAGAGATAGTGACATCCATGTGGGAAAAACAGCAGAGGGAAGCGATGGGTATCTGACAGACCTAAGAAGAAAATTTGTAGTCACTAGAGAGTGCTAAGGGTCAATTTGAGAACAACAGCTGAAACAAAAAGGGGTTTGTTCACTCCAATAGCAACTGCATATAAAGATCCCAAAGTCTGAAGGTATACCCAGGCTTGAACAGTCTAGACCCTATAAATTCTGTATAAAAACCAACCATGGATCCCTTCCAGGACAAGATCACACACTGAGGAGAAACTTCTAGAAATGGAATAAAAACTGAGCAGGATAGGGAAAACAGAAAAGGAAAGGGAAAGAAAAGTAAGGAAAGAAGGAAAAGCCAGGAAATCTCAGAAAGCAAACCACTGTGATTTTAACACTACACAAAAGCAACAAAATAGGAAGCTCTGTGAAGTTAAAAAATGAATTGAGCCTAGCCTGATGTGGTGGCTCACACCTGTAATCCCAATACTTTGGGAGGCCGAGGCAGGAAAACTGATTGAAGCAAGGAGTTCTAGACTGCCTGGACAACATAGTGGGATGCTGTCTCCACAAAACAAAGCAAAACAAAACAAAAAAAACACTTTTTTTTGAGACAAAGTCTAACTGTCACCCAGGCTGGAGTGCAGTGGCGTAATCTCAGCTCACTGCAACCTCTGCCTTCAGGTTCATGTGATTCTCCTGCCTCGCCTCCCGAGTAGCTGGGATTATAGGCACGTGCCACCATGCTCAGCTAATTTTTATATTTTTAGTAGAAGTGGGGTTTCACCATGTTGGCCTGGCTGGTCTCAAACTCCTGACCTCAGGTGATCTGCACTCCTTGGCCTCCCAAAGTGCTGGGATTACAGGCATGAGGCCACCATGCCTGGCCCAAAAAAAACTTCTTCTTTTTTTTTTTTTTTTTTCGAGATAGAGTCTTGCTATATCGCCCAGGCTGTAATGCAGTGGCGCAATCTTGGCTCACTGCTACCTCCGCCTCCCGAGTTCAAGCAATTCTTCTGCCTCAGACTTCTGAGTAGCTGCGCCTACAGGTGCATGCCACAATGCCTGGCTAATTTTTGTATTTTTAGTAGAGACAAGGTTTCACCA
>NW_012103698.1:2671701-2674443 GCF_000951045.1 Mandrillus leucophaeus | reverse complement strand
ATATATAATCAAGATTATATAAATATATATATATATAAAAATCTACATTTCTGATCATCTCAGTTCCTCGTTCGTAACTGGCACTCACTCTGCCAGTTGAGTTGTTCCTGCTAACTAGAGTTCTGCCATAGCCCTCGATCCTATTTCCAAGCGTAGTTTTTTAGCCTTCTAGTCAGTTCTGTGAGCCACTCAGTTTTCCAGCAAATTCCCTTCTTGTTTATGTTATCCAAGTAATCTAGTTTGGTTCTGTGTCCCCACTCAGATATCGAGCTAAATTGTGATCCCCAGTGTTGGAGGAGGGGCCTGGTGGGAGGTGATTGGATCACGGGGTGGTTTCTAATGGTTTAGCACCATCCCCCTAGTGCTGTCTTGTGATAGAGTTCTCCCGAGATCTGTTTTTTTGAAAGTGTGTAGCACTTCCCCTTTTGCTCTCTTCCTCCTGCTCCAGCAACATAAGACGCGCTTGCTTCTCTTTTGCCTTCTACCAGGATTGTAAGTTTCCTGAGGCCTCTCAAGAAACAGAGGTCTGTACAGCCTGTACAAGCCTGCACAGTCTTGGCTGGCTCCCGGGTTTCTGACTTGGGCATCTGTTTGGAAGTTGGTACCATTTACAGAGAGAATACATTTAGTTTGAAGCATGATGATTTAATAATGATAATTTATAAAGAAAAGAGATTTAATTGGCTACAGGCAGCCAATTACTCAGTCTCAGGTATGTCTTTTTTTTTCTTTTTTTTTTCTTGAGATGGAGTCTTGCTCCTTCACCCAGGCTGGAGTGCTGTGGTGCAATCTCAGTTCACCGCAACCTCCACCTCCTGGATTCAAGCAGTTATTCTGCCTCAGCCTCCCAAGTAGCTGTGACTCCAGGCGTGTGCTACCATGCCCGACTAATTTTTGTATTTTTAGTAAAGATGAGGTTTCACCATGTTGGCCAGGTCGGTCTCAAACTCCTGACCTCAGGTGATCTGCCCACCTTGCCTTCCCAAAGTGCTGGGATTACAGGCGTAAGCCACCACACCTGGCCCAGGTATGTCTTTATAGCAGTGTGAGAACAGTGTGAGAATGGACTAATACACTCAGTCAGTTTTGCTTCTGGCCAAAAAACTGTAACAGATACATGGACCTTGTCTATTTCCTAGCCTTCTCTCTCACTATCATACCCTATATTTTTTCCCCTCTTTCAGTGGTGAAATCCTTATAGTTCTCTTACTCAAAGTGCACCCTTTCCTCTGAAGAAAGCTTTTGACACAGATCTCAGTTCCAGGACAAGTGCTATGTCCTCTCCAAGGCTCCTCTGCCTTCCCCGACGTGTACAATGCACAAGTACACTTTGAACATAACTATTATGTCAGTTATAATTTTTTGTACATATCGCCCACTAGCCTTGAAGTTCTTTGAGAGTAGGGATTGTGTATTTTTTTCTCTGATTCCCCAATCTCGTCCAGTGCCTGGCCTCAAAAACGTCCTCCAAAATGTTTGCTAATGAAAGCACAAAACAAATGAAGCCTGCCAGGTGCGGTAGCTCACACCTGTAATCCCAGCACTTTGGGAGGGTAAGGTGGGTGGATCACTTGAGGTCAGGAGTTTGAGACCAGCCTGGCCAATATGGTGAAACCCCGTCTCTACTAAAAATATAAAAATTAGCTGGGCATGGTGGTGAGCACCTTTAATCCCAGCTACTCGGGAGGTTGAGGCAGGAGAATCACCTGAACCCGGTAGGCAGAGGTTGCAGTGAGCCCGGATCACAAGCACCACTGCACTCCAGCGTGGGTGACAGAGCAAGACTCCATCACAAAAAACAAACAAACACACAAACAAAAAACAAATGAAGCCTACCATGTGGGACACTGTATAAGGCAGCTTTACCGCCATGGCTCAGTGTTCGCTATTTTGAAGGCAAGTTTGAATACCTACTAGACGTACATGTAATATTTTCATTTATATATTTTTTTCATTTAAGTGGACCTTCTCAGAGGGAAGTGCTGAGGAGGAATTTCCTTTTCTCCACATTGAGATTTTGCTATTTCAATGGCATCCCAACAAGTTATACAATAAAAAAACTTCTTTGCCTTAATTCCCTCATTCCTGGAACTTGCCATTTTGGCTCTTCCTAAGGAATGTTTTCATTACAATTTGTTTCCATTACAAAGTTCTTATTTAAAATACTGAAGGTTTAGCCATCAGGTGGCTTTCAAGTTATAAACAATAATGTACTTGGGGAATTGGAGAATTCCAGAATGTGGAAGTGTCTCATCCTAATCATAGAGGCTACTGTTGCAATATGGAGAGATCCACAGCAGGAGGCTGAAGTTACTGGCCCTCTGGTTTCTCTGGCTTACATTGCAATTAAATGCCTTCAATCAACTGTTCCACATCCACTGGTTTACACTGTGGTTCATTTGGGAAAAAGAGGAACGAAAATTTATTTTTTTGACCAGGTGCAGTGGCTCACGCTTGTAATCCCAGCACTTTGGGAGGCCAAGGCAGGCAGATCACCTGAGGTCAGAAGTTCAAGCCTGGCCAACATAGTGAAACACTGTCTCTTACTAAAAACACAAAAATTAGCCAGACGTGGTGGTGGGCGCCTGTAATCCCAGTTACTTGGGAGACTGAGGCAGGAGAATTGCTTGAACCTGGGAGGCAGAGGTTGCAGTAAGACGAGATTGGGCCACTGCACTCGAGCCTGAATGACAGAAAAAAAAATAATTTTTTAAATTTAAATTTAAATTTTATTTATTTATT
>NW_012103698.1:2667905-2671651 GCF_000951045.1 Mandrillus leucophaeus | reverse complement strand
TTTATTTATTTATTTATTTATTTATTTAGAGACGGAGTCTTACTCTGTCACCCAGGCTGGAGTGCAGTGGCGCGATCTCAGCTCACTGTAAGCTCCGCCTCCCAAGTTCACGCCATTCTGCTTTCTCAGCCTCCTGAGTAGCTGGGACTACAGGTGCCCGCCACCATGTCCGGCTAATTTTTTGTATTTTTAGTAGAGACGGGGTTTCACCATGTTAGCCAGGATGGTCTCGATCTCCTGACCTCGTGATCCACATGCCTCGGCCTCCCAAAGTGTTAGGATTACAGGTGTGAGCCACTGCACCCAGCCAACTTTTTAATTTTTAAATTTTGGATTCAGGGGGGTACATGTATAGGTTTGTTACCCGTTATATTACATAATGGTGAGATTTGGGCTTCTATTGTACCCAACAGGTAATTTTTTTAATCCTTCCTCCCCCATTTTCCCCTTTTGGAGGTCCCAGTGTCTATTATTTCCATCCTTATGTCCATGTCTACCCACTGTTTAGCTCCCATTTTGAGTGAGAACATATGGTATTTGATTTTCTGTATCTGAGTTATTTCATTTCGGACAATGGTCTCCAGTTCTATCCATGTTGCTCCAAAGGACATTATTTCATTCAGAAAAAGAGCAAAACAAAATTGTATGTATTAAAAGTGGATGATTCTAGGGAACAGGACTGTGTTAGGAAAGGAGGAGCCAAGGGAACATCTATTTTCATTAATAAGCCCTTCTGTATCGTTTCTTTTTCTTTCTTTCTTTCTTTTTTTTTTTTTTTTTGAGACAGAGTCTCAATCTGTTGCCCAGGCTGGAGTGCAACTGGCATGATCTCAGCTCACTACAACCTCTGCCTCCTGGGTTCAAGCAATTCTCCTGCCTCAGCCTCCCGATTAGCTGGGATTACAGGCACTCACCACCACGCCCAACTAATTTTTGCATTTTTAGTAGAGAAGGGGTTTCACCATGTTGGTCAGGCTGGTCTCAAACTCTTGACCTCAGGTGATCTGTCCGCCTCGGCCTCCCAAAGTGCTGAGATTACAGGCGTGAGCCACCGCACTCAGCCTCCATTTCTGTTATAATCATGTGAATGTATTACTGCTTCCTTTAAAATTATGTTTGAATTTTATCCAACTATAAGTGCAACACATATTTGCTCCTTCTGTTCATTGACATCATTTAACAAAAATGTTGTAGCCCTAATGGTTATTTTCCTGACACCCACTAGACCAGCAGCTTACAAATGTTTTAAAATTAATTTTCTGAGGCATAATTTACATACAATAAAAAGCACCAATTAAAGTATATTGTTCAGTGAGTTTCAACAAATATATACATCAGTGTAACTACCAGCATAATCAAGATGTAGAACACTCATATCACCTGAGAAGGTTCCCATGTCCCCTTGCTACCAGAAAGGGGTCCCAATACAGACACCAAGAAAGGGTTCTTGGACTTTGTGTGAAAAAGAATTTGGGGCAAGTCCATACAGTAAAGTGAAAGCAAGTTTATTAAGAAAGTAAAGGAATAAAAGAATGACTATTCCATAGGCAGAGCAGCCCCGAGGGTTGCTGGCTACTTTTACAGTTATTTGATGCTTTGTATTATCCTTTTTATATATTTCAAGATGTCATTTTAAAATATTTTGTTGATAAATTTGGAGCGGTGGTTCATGCCTGTAATCCTAGCACTTTGGGAGGCTGAGGCAGCTGGATCGCTTGAGCGCAGGAGTTTGAGACCAGCCTAGGCAACATGGGAAACCCTGTCTCTACAAAAAATAGAAAAATTAGCTGGGCCTCGTGGTGTGCACCTGTAGTCCCAGCTACTCAGGAGGATGATATGGGAGGATTAACTGAGCCCAGGGAGGTCGAGGCTGTAGTAAGCTGTGATCACACCACTGCACTCCATTGCGACAAAGTGAGACCCTATCTCAAAAAAAAAAAAATTGCATCTATATTAATGAGAGATATCGATCTACAGTTTTCTTGCAATGTGGTTGTCTGGTTTTGATATCTGGGTAATGCTGTCCTCATAAACTGAGTCAGGAAATGCATCCCCTTTATTTCCTGGAAGGATTGGTCTTTTTTGGTAATTTTTTGTAAAAACATGTAATTTCTTTTTGAAACGGGGTCTCGCTCTGTCACCCAGGCTGGAGTGCAGTGGCACCATCTCGGCTCACAGCAATCTCTGCCTCCTGGGCTCCAGTGATCCTCCTGCCTCAGCCTCTGGAGTAGCTGGGACCACAGGTGTGTGCCACCACGTCCAGCTAATTTTTTTATATTTTTGGTGGAGATGGGGTTTTGCCATGTTGCCCAGCTGGTGTCGAACTGCTGAGCTTAAGCAATCTGCCCGACTTGGCCTCCGAAAATGCTGGGATTATAGGCATGAGGCACCATGCCCGGCCAGGATTGGTATTATTTAACTTAAATGTGTGATAGAAATTCACTGGTGAAACTATCTGGGTACAAAGTTTTCTTTTTGGGAAGGTCTTACATGATGAATTCAATTTCTTTAATTGATTTAGGACCATTCAGGTTTTCTATTTCTTCATTAATTTTTATTGATGCATAATAGATGCATATAATTTTGGAGAACATGCTATTTTAATATATTCATATAATTTGTAAAGATCAAGTTGGTGTAGCTGGATATCCATCACTTTAAATATGTTTATTTTCTTTATGCTAGAACCATTTGAATTATTGTCTTCTAGCTATTTTGAAAGGTACAATAGATTATTGCAAACTATAGTCACCCTACTGATGACCGTCTTATTTCTCCTATCAATCGTATATTTATACCCATTTATTTTATTTTATTTTTTATTTTTTGAGATGGAGTTTCACTCTTGTCATCCAGGCTGTAGTGCAATGGCATGATCTCTGCTCACTGTGACCTCCGCCTCCAGGTTCAAGCAATTATCCTCCCTCAACTTCCCGAGTAGCTGGGATTACAGGCACTTGCCACCACACCCAGCTAATTTTTGTATTTTTATTTTTTTAATTTTTATTTTTTTTCAAGACGGAGTCTCGCTCTGTCGCCCAGGCTGCAGTGCAGCGGCGCAATCTCAGCTCACTGCAACCTCCACCTCCTGGGTTCAAGCAATTTTCCTTCCTCAGTCTTTTGAGTAGCAAGCATTACAGGCACACACTACCAGGCCTGCCTGGCTAATTTTTTGATTTTTAGTAGAGACGGGGTTTCACCATGTTGGTCAGGATGGTTTTGATTTCCTGCCCAGCCTGTATTTCCTCCCCACCCCGCCCCGAGACCGAGTTTCTTCTGTTGCCCAGGCTGGAAGTGCAGTGGCGCGATTTCGGCTCACTGCAACCTCCACCTCCCGGATTCAAGCGATTCTCCGGCCTCAGCCTCCCGAGTGGCTGGGATTACAGACATGCACCACCACGCCTAGCTGATTTTTGTATTTTTAGTAGAGACAGGGTTTCACCATGTTGGCCAGGCTGGTCTCACACTCCTGACCTCAAGCAATCCACCCACCTTGACCTCCCAAAGTGCTGGGATTACAGGCCTGAGCCACCACGCCCAGCTATTTGTACCCATTAATCGACGTCCCTTTATCTTACCCTTTCCCTTCTTTTTTTTTTTTTCTCCAAGACAGAGTCTCCCTCTGTCACCCAGGCTAAAGTGCAGTGGTGAGATCTTGGCTCACTGCAACCTCTGCTTCCTGGGTTGAAGTGATTCTCCTGCCTCAGCTTCCCAAGTAGCTGGGATTACAGGCATGTGCCACCACC
>NW_012103698.1:2666494-2667475 GCF_000951045.1 Mandrillus leucophaeus | reverse complement strand
CACACAGTCTTGCTCTATCGCCCAGGCTGGAGTGCAGTGGCACGAGCTCAGCTTACACTGCACCCACTGCCTCCTCGGTTCAAGCAATTCTCCTGCCCCAGCCTTGTGAGTAGCTGGGATTACAGGTGTGTGCCAGCATGCCTGGTTAATTTTTGTATTTTCAGTAGAGACAGGGTTTCACCATGTTGGCCAGGCTGGTCTCAAACTCCTGACCTCAAGTGATCCACCCACCTTGGCCTCCCAAAGTGCTGGGATTACAAGTGTGACTCACCTCACCCTGCCCAGCTCTGAAGACATTTCAAAGTAACCTTTTATAATGAGTATGTTAACTTTTTTAGAGTTTCTATGATTAAGATATATATTATATGGCAGGGAGCAGTGGCTCACGCCTATAATTCCAGCACTTTGGGAGGCCGAGGTGGGTGAATCACCTGAGGTCTGGAGTTTGAGACCAGCCTGACCAACACTGAGAAACTCTGTCTCTACTAAAAATACAAAATTAGCCGGGTGGGGTGGCGCTTGCCTGTAATACCAGCTACTTGGGAGGCTGAGGTAGGAGAATCACTTGAACCCAGGAGGCGGAGGTTGTAGTGAGCTGAGATCACACCATTGCACTCCAGCCTGGGCAACAAGAGCGAAACTCCATCTCAAAAAAAATAAAAAATAAAATAAAGATATACATAATATTATCCTTAGAGATTAGGAACATTTATCAGAATTCACATGTTCCTAATAGTTATGTTCTCATTAATTTTCACTGCATCCAATTCAGGTAATTTACCCAAAAAATGACAAGAAGCCTTTAAGATTTCTGGGTAAAGGCCGGGCACGGTGGCTCACACCTATAATCCTAGCACTTTTGGAGGCTGAGGTGGGCGGATCACCGGAGGTCAGGAGTTCAAGACCAGCCTGACCAACATGGAGAAACCTCGTCTCTACTAAAAATACAAAATTAGTGTGGTGGCACATGCCTGTAATCCC
>NW_012103698.1:2656931-2658247 GCF_000951045.1 Mandrillus leucophaeus | reverse complement strand
GTAGCTGGGATTACAGGCATGCGCCACCATACCCAGCTAATTTTTGTATTTTTAGTGTAGACGAGGTTTCACCATGTTGGCCAGACTGGTCTCAATCTCCTGACATTGTGATCCACCCGCCTCAGCCTCCCAAAGTACTGGGATTATAGGCCTGAGCCACCGCGCCGGCCAAGAAGTTTGAATTTTTAAAATTAGAAGTATGCCATGCCTCTCAAGAGAAAAATCTCATGCTTTTGACTGGGCATTGTGGCTCACGCCTGTAATCCCAGCAGTTTGGGAGGCTGAGGTGAGTAGATCGCTGGAGGTCAGGAGTTTGAGACCAGACTGGCTAACATGGTGAAGTCCTATCTCTACCAAAACTACAAAAACTCTCTGGGCGTGGTGACGCATGCCTGTAATCCCAGCTACTCAGGAGGCTGAGGAGGGAGAATTGCT
This sequence comes from Mandrillus leucophaeus, assembly GCF_000951045.1. NCBI lineage: Eukaryota > Metazoa > Chordata > Mammalia > Primates > Cercopithecidae > Mandrillus > Mandrillus leucophaeus. The sequence goes on along the minus strand of NW_012103698.1, from coordinate 2,657,812 downwards.
TCAATCTAGGAGGTAGAGGTTGCAGTGAGCCAAGATTGTTACTGCACTCCTGCCTGGGTGACAGAGGCCTTGCCACAAAAAAAAAAAAAAAAAAAAAAAAAAAAAAGAAAGAAAAAAGAAAAAAATCTCATGCTGTCAATGGTGATTATTACAAAAATTAGAGGTGGCAACATAATTGGTTAATGCTTTTAGAAAGCAACTTAGCAAGATCTGTAATAAACAAAAACAATTGTTAAAAACAAACTTTGATTTGCAAGTTCTAATATCGGATTTTCATTCTAACAAAATGATCCAAGATATGGAAAAAGCTTTATGCGTGAAATCATTGGAAACAACCTGAACATACCCAAATAGTTAAATAAGCCATACTGTATCTTCTTAGGAATATTATGCAGTCATTAAAAATCTTTAGTTTGTGTAACAGCACAGCAAGGCATGCATGAGGCAGGAAAAATACACATGTATGATTACAACTATGTAGTGGGAAAAATGTCCTATCCATAGAGGCTGGAATTAACAAAAATGTCAGCTGCTTTTTCCATTGGGTTAGAAAAATAAGTACATTTTTCTCTATTTTCCTGTATTTTTCAAATTCTATTTTATTGGGGTTTTTTTGTTGTTTTTTTTTTTGAGGCGGAGTCTCGCTCTGTCGCCCATGCTGGAGTGCAGTGACGCAATCTCGGCTCACTGCAAGCTCCGCCTCCCAAGTTCCCGCCATTCTCCTGCCTCAGCCTCCTGAGTAGCTGGGGCTACAGGCGCCTGCCACCGCGCACCGCTAATTTTTTTTGTATTTTTAGTAGAGACGGGGTTTCACCGTGGTCTCGATCTCCTGACCTTGTGATCCACCCACCTCGGCCTCCCAAAGTGCTGGGATTACAGGC
>NW_012103698.1:2653606-2654961 GCF_000951045.1 Mandrillus leucophaeus | reverse complement strand
TCTCGATCTCCTGACCTCGTGATCCGCCCGTCTCGGCCTCCCAAAGTGCTGGGATTACAGGCTTGAGCCACCGCGCCCGGCCGTAATTGTGTTTCAAGTGTGTGTGTGTACGGTGGGAGAGAGAGAGGAAAGAAAAATATCAAAATGCCAGGAAGGATCGTATAAAGTAGGGTTGTAGTTATTTTTTTTCTCTTATTTTCTAAATTTTCTGTAAGTTATTTGTGTTGCTTTTAAAATAAATATCTTTTTGACAAATTACTCATAGGGAGTCAATTGCACCCAGGCATCCTGGTTTACCCAAGGCCTCATCTCAGCTTGCTGCTGGGCGTGCCTTGTCTCAAAATGATAAGATGCCTATAGGGAATTAAAGTTCTATTGTGCCATAATCTATCAAGCTCTTAGGGGCAAAGCCGCTGCAGTGACTTTTCATACTATAGTTGAAAGAACGCGGCCGGGCACGGTGGCTCAAGCCTGTAATCCCAGCACTTTGGGAGGCCGAGACGGGCAGATCATGAGGTCAGGAGATCGAGACCATCCTGGCTAACACGGTGAAACCCCGTCTCTACTAAAAAATACAAAAAACAAACTAGCCGGGCGAGGTGGCGGGTGCCTGTAGTCCCAGTTACTCGGGAGACTGAGGCAGGAGAATGGTGGGAACCCGGGAGGTGGAGCTTGCAGTGAGCTGAGATCTGGCCACTGCACTCCAGCCTGGGCGACAGAGTGAGACTCCGTCTCAAAAAAAAAAAAGAACGCCTGAAAGGAACAAGAAGCCAAGAAACACTGGTTCCATTTTCAGTTCTGCATTTTTGACCAGGGTGGTCATTTAACCTCCTTTCCTTTTTCGGATACTAAAAGGGTCAGATTACTTGTGAGTCTCTAATTATAGGTTATGTATAGAAAAGTCAGCCGAGTAGAGGAGATAAAGAAAATTAGTGGTAGACTAGAGCAAGACTCCAAGAGTCTGGGAAGCATGGGTTGTGATCTCTCAGACTAGGAAAATACAGAGTAAGTAAAGAACTCAACAATGGGTCGAGACAAAAGTGCAGGGTTTCCCAAAAGGTAGACAAGAAGTCTGGGTAATGGGGCAGGGCACTAGCAACAGGTCTTGCGTTAACAGGAATTTTTTTAGACTCTATCTAGCAAAGAACAGAAATTCATGGTAAATTCATAGAATTTGGGTAGGCACTCCAGGCTGGGATTAACATGTAGAGAAAAATGCTGTTTCAGGTAGAGATAAGTGTTTCACTTGAGAGAATACTGTAATGAAGCCCAAAAGGCTCATTTAGTTTGGGGAGTCAGTAGTTCTCAAACACACTGTCCAGTATAATTTTTTTCCTTTTTTTTTTTTTTTTTTT
>NW_012103698.1:2653169-2653556 GCF_000951045.1 Mandrillus leucophaeus | reverse complement strand
CCCCTCTCTTCTTCCCTCTCCCTCTTCCTCCCCCTCCCCTTCTCTCCCTTCCTCCTCCTCTCCTTCCCTCCACACTCCTCCCCTCCCCTCCCCTCCCCTTCCCTTGCCTCTCATTTATTTTCTTTTCTTTTTCAGACAGAGTCTCTGCTGGTCACCCAGACTGGAGTGCAGCAGCAGAATTTCGGCTCACTGCAGCCCCCACCTCCTGGGTTCAAACGATTCTCCTGCCTCAGTCTCCCAAGTAGCTGGGACTACAGGTGCCCGCCACCATGCCCAGCTAATTTTTGTATTTTTTGTAGAGACGGGGTTTCACCATGTTTGCCAGGCTTATTTCAAACTCTTGACCTCAGGTGATCATCAGCCTTGGCCTCCCAAAGTGCTGGGATT
>NW_012103698.1:2651192-2653119 GCF_000951045.1 Mandrillus leucophaeus | reverse complement strand
TTTTTAGATGGAGCCTCGCTCTTGTCACCCAGGTTGGAGTGCAGTGGCATGATCTTAGCTCACCGCAACCTCCACCTTCCTGGTTCATGATTCTCACTTCAGCTTCCTGAGTAGCTGGGATTACAGGTGCCTGCCAGCATACCTGGCTAATTTTTGTATTTTTAGTAGACAGAGGGATTCACCACGTTGGCCAGTCTGGTGTCAAAGTCCTGACCTTGATTGATCTGCCTGCCTCGCCTCCCAAAGTTCTGGGATTACAGACGTGAGCCACTGCGCCTGGCTTTTTTTTTTTTTTTCCGATAAGAGTCTCACTCTGTTGCCCAGGCTGTAGTGCAGTGGTGCCATGTCAGCTCAGTGCAACCTCCATCTCCCAGGTTCAAGTGATTCTCCTGCCTCAGCCTCCTAAGTAACTGGGATTACTTGTGCGCTATCACACCTGGCTACTTTTTGTATTTTTTGTAGAGACAGAGTTTCACCATGTTGGCCAGGCTGGTCTCCAACTCCTGACCTCAGGTGATTCATCTTCCTCAGCCTCCCAAAGTGCTGAGATTACAGGCATGAGCCATCACGCTGGGCCGGAAAAATCCTTTTTATAACATGAGGGGTACTACGTTGTACTTTCTTTTTTTTTTTTCTTTTTTGAGATGGATTTTCGTTCTGTCGCTCAGGCTGGAGTGCAGTGGCGTGATCTCGGCTCACTGCAACCTCTGCCTCCTGGGTTCAAGCAATTCTTCTGCCTCAGCCTGGAATTACAAGGCGCTGGAATTACAGGCGCATGCCACCACGCCTGGCTAATTTTTGTATTTTTAGTAGAGACAGTGTTTCACCATCTTGGCCAGGCTGGTCTCAAACTCCTGACCTCGTGATCCACCCGCCTCGGCCTCCCAGAGTGCTGGGATTACAGGTGTGAGTCACCGTGCCCACCCTGAGGGGTACTACATTGTACCTTTTTTTCCATTTTTTTTTTTTTACATTGTACTTTATAGCATGTTATGTATATATGTTGTGAGTAGCAACTGAATGATCTTGTGGCTCACCTGAGGTCAGGAGTTCAAGACCAGCAACTGAGTGGTTCTGTTAAGAAGCTAAATGAAGTTCAAAAATTTTACAGGAATCCATGCCTTTTGCAGAGTTAACCTCGATTGACCACATTCTGGGCTCAACCTGGAGATGCATTCACCAGAGATAAACCAGTAACTACTCTGGCCCCAAGTGACTTTCTAAACTAAGTATAAGGTGAGACAAGGCAACTGCAGGGCTGAACCGACTGCCCTTAGGCCTGCCTTAATCTTAAACTCAGATTAGATCTGGGTTCCGGAGTTTGGAAAGGCATAGCAATTCTCTCAGTGGCACTCAGAATCAACCAGTGCAGACAAGGATGCTCCTGATCTTACATTGTTCCTAAGTGCAAAAAGAGTAAGAGTCGAATCACAGATTTATAAACTGGACTCTGGACCTAGAAATCCAGACATTTCTTTCCACCCTGACCCAATTAAGAAAAGTGAGAGATTGTTCTTTTTAAGTAGAATATGCCAAAACAGGTTTATTGGTTATTTTACACAAAAGAACATGAGCAATTTGCAAGCATTCAATACTTTAAAAGGCTCAATACAAGCTGCCTTCCTTTCAACCTAAGAAAGTATACTAACTCCAGGCAAATAGAATGGAGTCAGATTTCAAGTTTATACAACAGACAGACTAAAAAGAAACCCAGGGTTCCTGCTTTGTTAGGAAAATGGACAAAACCAGCTAAAAGTAAAGGAAATAAAAACAAATTAAAATAAAGATATTGGCTGGGCACGGTGACTCATACCTGTAATCCCAGCAATTTGGAAGGCCAAGGCGGGTGGACCACGAGGTCAGTCAGGAGTTCGAGACCAGCCTGGCCAACATGGTGAAACCCTGTCTCTACTAAAAATACAAAAAT
>NW_012103698.1:2647161-2649282 GCF_000951045.1 Mandrillus leucophaeus | reverse complement strand
TTTTTTTTTTTTTTTTTAATAGAGACGGGGTTTCACTGCATTAGCCAGGATGGTCTTGATCTCCTGACCTCGTGATCCACCTGCCTCGGCCTCCCAAAGTGCTGGGATTACAGGCGTGAGCCGCTGCACCCAGCCATGCCCAGGTAAATTTTGTATTTTAGTAGAGATGGGGTTTCACCATGTTAGCCAGGATGGTCTCGATCTCCTGACCTCATGATCAGCCGGCCTGCCTTGGCCTCCCAAAATGCTGGAATTATAGTCGTGAGCCACTGCGCCTGGCCTGAAATCACTTCTATTGTACCAAATGGTAATTGGTAAATGAGAGTCTATTCAAATGTGTTCATATAGCACCCTCTGGTGTCTTCAATTATAGTAGTATCATTTTTCCAGTAATTTCAATATTTTGAAAAGGGAATGAATCCATAGGGCTGTGTGTCTGTTTGTGTATGCACGCATGTAAAAACATTATACAGGAAAAGTCAGTCTCCCTTCCAACCTGGCCTCAGCTGCCTTAGCAGGTACATCTTCTTAGAGCAGTTTCTTGTATTATCTCCCAAAGATAGTCTACCTGATCATATACATATATTTTTTTTCATTGGATTACATTTTTATTTTCCTACAAATTTTTATTTTGTTAACTCTTTCAGGTTTGGGGGAGGTTTTTTTTTGTTTTTTTTTGTTTTTTTTTAGACAGGGTCTTGCTCTGTTGCCTAGGCTGGAGTGCAACGGTGCAATCATGGCTCACTGTAACCTCTAACTCCTAGCCTTTAGTGATCCTCTTGCCTCAGCCTCCTGAGTAGCTGGAAGCACAGGTGCATGCCACCACACCTTGCTAATTTTTGTGGGTTTTTTTTTGAGACAAGGCCTTGTTCTGTCACCCAGGCTGAAGTACAGTGGTGTGATCATGGTTTACTGCAATCTCCACCTGCTGGGCTCAAGCAATCCTCCCACCTCAGCCTCCGCCACTCAGAGTAGCTGGAACTTCAGGTGTGTGCCACCACGCCTGGCTAATTTTTAATTTTTTTGTAGAGACAGGGTTTCACTACGCTGGCCAGGCTGGTCTTGAACCCCTGGGCTCAAGCGATCCTCCCACCTCAGCCTTCCAAAGTGCTGGGATTATAGGCATAAGCCACCACGCCTGGCCTCTGATTATGTTTTTTTAGCTGCTTATATGGATATCAAAAAGCTAGTAATTTTTACATTTGTACCCAGGCACTTTATAAATTGGCTTTTTGTTTGTGGTAGTCTTTTCCAGTTGTTTCTTTTTAGTTTTTAGTTGTATAACTGGCAAGTCATAATTCCGATTCCTTTTTTCGATTTTCATAGCTCACATTTTATTTTCTAATTTCACCGGCTAATAGCTTCAAAAATGCTAAAATAGTGGTGAGAGTCACAATTTTTGTACTATTCCTGATATTAGTGTTCTCAAACAAATATGTAGTCTTCTCTCTTGAGATACTTTCCATATCCATGGGTTCTGCATCCATGGATTCAACCAATTGTAGATTGCAATAGTCAGGAAAAAGTGGTTCACACCTGTAATCCCAGCACTTTGGGAGGCTGAGGTGGGCGGATCACTTGAGGTCAGGAGTTCCAGACCAGCCTGACCAACATGGCCAAATCCCATCTCTACTAAAAATACAAAAATTAGCTGAGCGTGGTAGCACATGCTTGTAATTTCAGCTACTCAGGAGGCTGAGGGAGGAGAATCACTTGAACTCAGGAGGTGGAGGTTGCAATGACCCAGGTTGTACCACTGCACTCCAGCCTGGGTGACAGAGCAAGACTCTGTCTCAAAAAAAAAAAAAAAAAAAAGATGGCTGCATTTGAAATGATTATGTACAAACTTGTTTTTTCATTTCATTATTCCATAAACAATGCAATATGACAACTATTTACATAGCATTTACATTGTATTAGCTATTATAAGTAATCTAAGAATGATTTAAAGTATAGGGGAAGATATGATAGTGAAAAACGAAAAAATGCTGCTGCACATTTCCATATAACCTATACATATCCTCCCCTATACTTTAAATCATCCTTACATTTCATATAAGGGACATACATTTCATCCATACATTTCTTTTTTTTTTTTAGGAGATGGAGTTTTGCTCTTGT
>NW_012103698.1:2642636-2644481 GCF_000951045.1 Mandrillus leucophaeus | reverse complement strand
AGCCGGGCATGGTGGTGGGCACCTGTAATCCCAGCTACTCGGGGGGCTGAGGCAGGAGAATCGCTTGAACCCGGGAGGCGGAGGTTGCAGTGAGCAGAGATCATACCACTGCACTCCAGCCTGGGCGACAGAGTGAGACTCCATCAAAAAATAAATAAATAAAACAAAAATTAAATTATTGATTCCTATAATATTAACTATTTGCCTAAGAGACAGACAAAACATATGACATTCAAACATAAAGTTAATAACATATTTTAGAAAGGAAAAAAGTGGCTACTCCAGGCACACTGCCTATGGTGTAGCCCTGCTCCACAAGGAGTGGTAAAAAAAAATAAATAAATAAAACCAATAAATAAATAAAAAAGAAAAAAAGTACTGGTAAAATTATCAGGTACCAATTTTTAAAATGGATCATTAATAGTTTTACCAGCTCCCTTCAAAGGAATCTGCAAGTCAAGAAGCAAAACAAAATTTGAAAATGATGGCGTCTTCCTGACACTAAGCCCAAGATTTTTCCTTTCTTCAAATCCTCTAAACCCAAATTATGAGAAATAATGCACTCTGGTCACTGAGAACATTTCTACACAGTGACATAATCAGAAATTATACTTCTTCCATCATTTAACTTATTCATTCTCATTCTCTGCATACCCGGAACACAGGAGTAAGCAAGAGGATATAATTTTCCCCTGTGACTGAAGCATTACTACATTTACAACATGAGGAACGTGGGCACTGTGGAAGGCCCTGATGGCAAAGGAAATATGCCACCTGCATGGCCTTAAGAACAAACTGCACATCTCTAAGGCAGAGTTAGAAAGGGATTTATCCAGGAATCGATCTTCTCCAAGGCTGGACAAGGAGGGAGTGTGGAAAGCACAGCATTTTTTACAGGATAAAAGGTGTCACTTGGAGACATTCTGGTTTCCTGAGAAAAGGAAGACATTGAAACAGCCTGTTTTGTGCATTTTAAATCTTCCTTGTTTTCCACCAGCAATAACTGTTCTATCTCCTCTTTCAGAGATAAACTTGCCTGCAACTCATGTTTGGGTGTCCTAAAGTGTTCTTTCTGAGTTATTCTCTGGTCCTCTGACCCCTTTGACTCAGAGCAAATGAGTTTGTTACTGGAATCCTCACTGCTTTCCCCTTCCTCTATGGGAGGCAGATGCTGAGGCTTTGTAGCTTGTTTATTCAAAGATTCTTCTTTCAGTAAATTCACATCCCCATGAAAGTCTTGAGATGTAAAACTTGGAGCTTTATCTATCCTAAAATTTTTACCAAATAAGAAGCCTTTGACTTTCTCCTCTTTCCCTGCTCTCTCTATCACTAATTTCTTTGGCTGTAGCACTGTCCTTATTAGGAGTCCCTGTGCATTCACCCTGTATTCTCTTGCAGCTTTCTCCCTGCGCTGCTTCTGGAAGTCCTTGAGTTGAAGCAGTTCCTCTGGCAGCTCCATACATGTAGGCTAAGAAGAGAAAGCAAACACAAGTTTATTGTAACTAAACTTCCGAATTTGGTACTTAAAATCACTTTCTTTTTTTTTTTTTTTGAGACAGAGTGTCCCTCTGTCATCAGGCTGGAGTGCAGTGGGGCGATCTCAGCTCACTGCAACCTCTGATTCCCTGGTTCAAGCAGTTCTCCTGCCTTAGCTTCTCAAGTAGCTGGGATTAGAGGTATGCGCCACCCTGCCCAGGTAATTTTTTTTTTTTTTTGAGACAGAGTCTCCCTCTGTTGCCCAGACTGAAGTGCAGTGGTGTGATCTGGGCTCACTGCAAGATACGCCTCCTGGGTTCAGGCCATTCTCCTGCCTCAGCCTCCCAAGTAGCTGGGACTACAGGCGCC
>NW_012103698.1:2634914-2638077 GCF_000951045.1 Mandrillus leucophaeus | reverse complement strand
ACTTTGGGAGGCCAAGGTGGGCGTATCATGAGGTCAGGAGTTTGAGAACAACCTGGCCAACATGGTGAAACCCCGCCTCTACTAAAAATACAAAAATTAGCTGGGCGTGGTGGCAGGTGCCTGTAATCCCAGCTACTCAGGAGGCTGAGGCAGGAGAATCACTGGAACCCAAGAGGTGGAGTTTTCAGTGAGCTGAGATCACGTCATTGTACTCCAGCCTGGGTGACAGAGTGAGACTCCGTCTCAAAAAAATAAATAAATAAAATAAAATAAAATAAAAATAAAAAAATAAACATGGAAATATTAAACTTACCCATTCTTAGACAGAAATATTTCCTGGAAACCTAACTTAATATTATAAAAAGGTGAGGGGATGGATCATGCCCAAGCTGTTGCCCCTTCAAGAGTATTTATCACCAAGTTGGCCCCATAAAAACTATTGCAGCTATGAAGAAAGGGTGTCACTGCGTCTGCCTTCCTTGAGAAGAAGGCAGAAAGGAGGTCCTGAAGACAGACAGCTGCACCTACCTCGGTGCCTCCAAGCCGGTCTGCAGACCCTTCACGATACGTGTTTAGGTAACCATCCACCAGGGTGGTTAGGTCAGACATCATCTCATCTAGGAGTGCCAAGCGAAGGGGTAACAGGTAGGTAGCTTCCAGGGCCAAAATTTTCAGTAAAGAGGGTGACACAGGTCGGATGAACCACACTTCTGGATTTTCCTGGAGACAATAAAACAATTTCCTCTGAATAGTAAGCAAGACTTTAAAGAAAATAATTGTTTAAGGCCAGGCGCAGTGGCTCACGCCTGTAATCCCAGCACTTTGGGAGGCCGAGACGGGCAGATCACAAGGTCAAGACATCGAGACCATCCTGGCTAACATGGTGAAACCCCATCTTTACTAAAAATACAAAAATTAGCCGGGTGTGGTGGCGCGTGCCTGTAGTCTCAGCTACTCAGGAGGCTGAGACAAGAGAATCACTTTAACCCAGGAGGCAGAGGTTGCGGTGAGCTGAGATCGCCCCACGGCACTCCAGCCTGGTGACAGAGTGAGACTCAAGAAAAGAACTGTTTAAAGTGTTGCTTAATTTAAGACACTATTGTTTTCTTCTATTATTACCTTCTACTTTCACACTATTGATAGCCTTTGAGCATACACACGCTTTGCACACATACTCCTACATTAACAGTGTGTGCGTAACAGAGAAAGAGCAGGGTAGAGGTTGGTCAATCAAGACTTCTCAAAGCCAGAGGCAGCAAACTTGATTATGTGAACAGAACTGCAGCCAATACAATTATGACCTGAGTTTGCATGCAAGGATGTCAGAAGCTAAAGAAAATTTACTTTACTTTGGGAGAAATAACTAGGGTGATTTTTGGTTCCATTGCCTTGATACAAATTCTCACAAAAATTTCCCCCATCACAGCTAGAAAATGTATTTAAAAGTGCTTATTTTATTTATTTATTTATTTATTTATTATTTTTTTGAGACGGAGTCTCACTCTGTTGCCCAGGCTGGAGTGCAGTGGCGTGATCTCAGCTCACTGCAATGCCCGCTGCCCCTGCCCCCAACTCTGTGTTCAAGCAATTCTCCTGCCTCCGCCTTCCGAGTAGCTGAGATTACAGACGCCTGCCACCATGCCCAGTTAATTTTTGTATTTTTAGTAGAGATGAGATTTCACCATGTTAGTCAGGCTGGTCTTAAACTCCTGACCTCAGTTAATCTGCCCACCTCGGCCTCCCAAAGTGCTGGGATTACAGGCGTGAGCCACTGAGCCCGGCCTAAAAGTGCTTTTTAATTGATAGTCAGCAAATCTGGATCCTGGCTTTTATCCACTTGAGACCAGATATAAACTATTCCCATTTGGCACAGTTAAGATTTTGGCAATGTTCATATGAGTACATGGCAGCTGTCATTTTTCTATATAACAGGCTGATAATACAGCTCAGAAAACACTTGAAAAAAGATAATGTCATACACGACATCCTCTAACACTCACCTGAATCAGTTTTTGTCTCTTTTCTAGAAAGGAGAGATATTTAGGGGCTACTTTAAGGTGTTTGATTAAACTCTCCTGCAAAGTAGTGATGCAGTTTGGAAGATAGCCACCCGTTTCCATGGAAAACTGAAGTACATCTGCTACCTGTGGTATTTTAAAAAGACAAACAGAGCAGTTGAATATATACAGAGAGCTATCTCATGCCAGAAATATATTTAGAGAAATGTCTAAATAACATTTTCCCCAAGGACCCACACAATAGACCATGTCATCAGGAAATTTAAAGTTGTTCAGTCAACTTAATCTGAAAAATGGGGGAAAAAAAAAACAGAATAAAAGCTCAATTTCTTTCTTTTCTTTTTTTTAAGGTGGAGTCTTGCTCTGTCACCCAGGCTGGAGTGCAGTGGTGTGATCTCAGCTCACTGCAACTCCCACCTTCCAGGTTCAAGCAATTTTCCTGCCTCAGCCTCCCAAGTAGCTGGGACTACAGGTGCAAGCTATGACGCCTGGCTAATTTTCAACTTTTTTTTTTTTTTTTTTTTTTTTTAGAGACAGGGTCTTGCTATGTTGTCCAGGCTGGAGTGCAGTGGCTATTCACAGGCAGGATTCCACTACTGATGAGCACAGGGGTTCTGACCTGTTCCATGTCTGACCTGGGCTCGTTCACCCTTACTTAGGCAACCTGGTGGTTTTCCCCACTCCTGGGAGGTCACCACATGGATGCCAATCTTAGTACAGGCATCCAATCAGCACAGCGCCCTACAGTCCAAAACTCCTTAGCTCAAGCAATCCTCCCACCTCAGCCTCCATAGTAACCATGACTACAGGCACAAGCCATCACACCCAGCAACCCAACTTTACTGTGTTCTTATCTACTTTCTTTTTTCTTTTCCTGAGATGGGTCTTCCTCTGTCGCCCAGAGCTGGAGTGCAATGGTGTGATCTCAGCTCACTGCAACCTCCACCTCCTGGATTCAAGCAATTATCCTGCCTCAGCCTCCTGAGTAGCTGTGATTACAGGTGTGCGCCACCATGCCTGGATAATTTTTGTATTTTTACCAGGGTTTCACCATGTTGGCCAGGATAGTCTCGATCTCTTGACCTTGTGATCCGCCTGCCTTGGGTTCCCAAAGTGTTGGGATTACAGGCATGAACCACTGCGCC
>NW_012103698.1:2629717-2634839 GCF_000951045.1 Mandrillus leucophaeus | reverse complement strand
TTTTTTGATATAGGGTCTTGCTCTATCTCCCAGGCTGGAGTACAATGCCACAATTATGGCTCATTGCAGCCTCAATCTTCCAGGTTCAAGGGATCCTCCCGCCTCAGCCTCCAAGTAGCTAGGACTACAGGCACATCCCACTACGCCTGGCTAGTATTCTTAAACTTTTTCGTAGACACAAGGTCTCGCTACATTGTTCAGGCTGATCTCAAATTCCTGGGCTCAAGCAATCCCCCTGTTTCCGCCTCCCAAAGTCTTGGGATTATAGGCATGAGCCACTGCCCCTAATTTTTTTTTTTTTCTCCTTGTTTTATAATACCTGCCTGCCTTATGGTTGTTTATTAGTCTTTGTTACCTTTTAGGGAATGAAGAAAGGGAGATAAAATTCAAGAATTATTTTTAGTGGGCTGAGAATGCATTCCTATAGTCCCAGCGAGTTGGGAGCTGAACCAGGAGGATCTCTTGGGCTCAGGAGTTCAGGGCCAGCATGGGTAACATAGTGAGACTCCGTTTCTGGGAGGAAAACAGATGGGTCTGGCATGTTGGCTCACACCTGTAATCCCGGCACTTTGAGAAGCCAAGGCTAGAGGACTGTTTGAGGTCGGGAGTTCAAGACCAGCCTGGACAACATAGAGAGATCCCATATATTTAAAAAAAACTAAAAATCAGCCAGGCATGGTGGTGTGTGCCTGTAGTCCCAGCTACTTGGGAGGCTGAAGTGGGAGGACGGCTTGAGCCCAGGACTTTGAGGCCTCACTAGCAGAGAGCTATGATCATGCCACTGCACTCCAGCCTGGGCAACAGAGCCAGACCTTGTCTCAGAAAAAAAAAATTACTTTTATTATCTACTGGTAACCAGGAAAATTTTATAAGAAAACCTAATAAAATAAATAATTAAAAGTATTTATCTATGTGTGGTAGGCTGGCCAATGGCCCCCAAAGATAACTACTTCATAAGCACTGGAACCTGTGAATGTTATCTTACATGCAAAGGGGACTTTACAGCTGGGATTAAGTTACGGATTTTGAAATGAGATTATCCTGAATTATCCAGGTAGTACCTAAATGGAATGACAAGTGATTTTTTTTTAAATTTTTTTAATTTTAATTTTTTTTTTGTGGCACAGAGTGTCGCTCTGTCACTCAGGCTGGAGTGCAGTGGTGCGATCTCGGCTCACTGCAAGCTCTGCTTCCTGGGTTCACACCATTCCCCTGCCTCAGCCTTCCGAGTAGCTGGGACTACAGGCACCCACCACCACTACGACTGGCTAATTTTTTGTATTTTTAGTAGAGATGAGGTTTCACTGTGTTAGCCAGGATGGTCTCGATCTCCTGAACTCGTGATCCACCCGCCTTGGCCTCCCAAAGTGCTGGGACTACAGGCGTGAGCCACTGCGCCCGGCCTGACAAGTGATTTTTTTTAAGAGTGAGGCAGAAGGAGATTTTACTACAGTCAGAGGAGAAGGTGATGTGATGATGGAAGCAGGGATTACAGTGATGCACTTTGAAAATGGAGGAAGGGGCTACAAGCCAAGGAATACAAGTGGCCGCTAGAAGCTGAAAAAGGCAAGAAAACTCACTCTCTCTTCAGAAGAGCCTCTAGAATAAACCAGCCATGCAAGACACCTTGACTTTAGCCTAGTGAAAATGATTCAAGATTTCTGACCCCTAAAACAATAAAATAATAAATTTGCATTGTTTTGGGCCACTAAATTTGTGGTGATTTGTCACAGCAGCAATAAGAAACTAATACACTGTTATAGAAAAACAAATTGGTGAAAATTCTGCTTCTTGGACTATGTAACTCTAAAAAGAAAAACATGAACAGATATGCCAAGGTCTTCATTAGACAATACGTATAAGATCTAATCAAGAAGCCTAATGTCCTCAAGGAAACAAACAGCAATTATGTTAGATTTTGGAGTAAGCATAAAAGCAATCCCTACTAAGTGAAACATCCTGAAAGAAGGCACAAAGGAACAGGTAAGTGAGAAATGGCAGCAAATTCATTATGAGTAGATACACAAACAGAAAAAGTGAACCAAATACAGTACATAAAATTGAACTTTTAGAGACTGCTGCTCAAAAATAATTGGCCAACTCATTAGTTTAATTTCTCTACAAAGGCTCTAAGCTTGCATAATCAAGATTTCCCTTTCCTGTCATTAATCTAAAAGACTAGAAGAACTTGAAGAAAACATAATTAAAACTAGTGGTTTTACTGTTCTCACAGTCAAACCAGAAACCCAGATCAGCTCTAAGAGCTAGTAGAGGTTCATGCCTTTACTTGGGTGGCTGAGGCAGGAGGATGGCTTGAGAGCAAGAGCTTGAGACTAGCTTGGGCAACACAGTAAGACTCCACTTCCAAATAATAATAATAATAACAACAACAACAACAATGGCTAGTAGAATCTAGGGATTTATCATTTCTCTAAGGTCCCCTAGATGACAGACAAATTATATCACTTCAGGCTGTTTGGGGCCCACATAGATTTGGGGGGGCGCATACGCAGGATGACCTGTACCCCTGAGCTAGATGTCAGCTTGCCTTAATTGTTACATATGTGGTAAAGGCAGATATGTGATTGTTCATCTCACACTATGTCTCCCATATCAGGCTTCTGAATGATCCCTAAATTGCTCAAGTTTCTGAATGCTATGGAGTATGAATCTTGCTTCTTATTTGACAAATTCTGGAGCAAAATGAGGAAAACATCTTTATAAATAATTTTAAGCAACTTTTCTGCAGTGCTTTTATAGTACACCAAATGTTCTCACATATTGTACAAACATTTTACATGAAAAGTGAGCAGAAATGGAGCATGAAAAAAAAAAATTTAAAAACACTTTCACTCATCAGATGACCAGATGAGCCTTTTTATCTACAGGAGCTGCATATAATGGTTTGAATCCAGTGCTTCCCTTCATGTACCTGTGTGTCAAAGACATTATTCAGCAAAATTCCATACTGATGAGAGAGGCAATCAGAAAGCCAACGACAATCGTGGATAACCTAAGGAATCAGAAGGGAACAGTCATTAGAACCTGGCTGCTAATCTTAATAGCACAGGAATCGGTTTATATACTTACCTTCAAAATTCTCTTGTCTTCTAATATCATCTGAAGTCCATTGTTGAAAGCTCGACTTCCCAGAAGGAAAATGTCAAATAAGTAAACTCGGCAATTTGTGGCCACCTACAATAGACCATCCAGACACACATGTCATAGGATAAGACAGAACTGAGGAAGGGAAATTTGAGGATGAAGAGTAAAAGACATGTGATAAAATATCTAACATCTTCACTTTATTTATTTATTTATTTAGAGACAAAGTTTTGCTCTGTTGCCCAGGCTGGAGTGCAGTGGCACACTCACGGCTCACTGCAACCTCCATCTCCTGGATTCAAGCAAATCTCCTGCCTTGGCCTCCCAAGTAGCTGGGATTACAGGCATGCGGCACCAAGTCCAGATAATTTTTGGTTTTGTTTTTTGTTTTTTTGGGTTTTTTTGAGACAGAGTCTTGCTCTGTCACCTGGGCTGGAGTGCAGTGGTGTGATCTCGGCTCACTGCAGCCTCTGCCTCCTGGGTTCAAGCAATTCTCCTGTCTCAGCCTCCCAAGTAGCTGAGATTACAGGTGCATGCCACCACGCCCAGCTAATTTTTGTTATTTTTAGTAGAGAAGGGGTTTCACCATGTTGGCCAGGATGGTCTCGATCTCTTGACCTCGTGATCCACCCGCCTTGGCCTTCCAAAGTGCTGGGATTACCTGCATGAGCCTCCGCGTCCAGCGAGAAGGGGTTTCACCACATTGGCCTGGCTAGTCTCAAATTCCTGACCTCAGGTGATCCACCCACCTCAACCTCCTAAAGTGCTGGGATTACAGGCGTGAGCCCCTGCACCTGGCCAATTTTTGTATTTTTTGTAGAGATGGGGTTTCACCATGTTGGCCAGACTGGTCTCAAACTCCTGACCTCAAATGATCCACCAGCATCAGCCTCCCAAAACTTTATTTTTTTGAGACAGGGCCTTGCTCCATCACCCAGGCTGGATGACAG
The DNA here is from genome assembly GCF_000951045.1 of Mandrillus leucophaeus. Classification (NCBI taxonomy): domain Eukaryota; kingdom Metazoa; phylum Chordata; class Mammalia; order Primates; family Cercopithecidae; genus Mandrillus; species Mandrillus leucophaeus. Next base: position 2,630,784 of record NW_012103698.1, on the reverse strand, counting down.
TGGCGTGATCTTGGCTTACTGCAACCTCCACCACCCAGGCTCTTGTGATTCTCCCACCTCAGCCTCCCAAGTACCTGGATTACAGGCGTCCACCACCACACTCAGCTAATTTTTGTATTTTTTGTAGAGACTGGGCTTTGCCATGTTGCCCAGGCTGGTTTCAAACTCCTAGGCTAAAGCAATCTGCCTGCCTTGGCCTCCCAAAATGCTGGGATTATAGGCGTGAGCCACCATACCCCACCACATCTTCACTTTTAAATGATAGGTACTTGATTCTTAGAGAAAACAGGTAAAATTTGTTCTTAAGTAAAAAAAGTAAGACACAATCACTGTGATTTTCTTTTTTCTTTTTTTTTTGTTTTTTGAGATGGAGTCTCGCTCTGTTGCCCAGCCTGGAGTGCAGTGATGCGATCTCGGCTCACTGCAACCTCCACTGCCCAGGTTCACGCCATTCTCTTGCCTCAGCCTCCCAAGTAGCTGGGACTACAGGTGCCTGCCACCATGCCAGGCTAATTTTTTTTTTTTTTTTTGTATTTTTAGTAGAGACGAGGTTTCACCATGTTAGCCAGGATGGTCTCGATCACCTGACATCATGATCTGCCCGTCTCAGCCTCCCAAAGTGCTGGGATTACAGGCGTGAGCCACCAAGCCTGGCCAATGATAGGTACTTGATTCTTGGAGAAAACAGGTATAATTTGCTCTTAAGTAAAAAAAGTAAGACATAATCACTGTGATTTTCAAAAGGAAAGAAAAGGACAAGCTGGTGAAAGAGAGGTTCCCTTTTTTTTTTTTTTTTTTTTTTGGAGACAGAGTTTCGCTCTTGTTGCCCAGGCTGAAGTGCAAGGGCGTGATCTTGGCTCACCGCAACCTCCGCCTCCCAAGTTCAAGCAATTCTCCTGCCTCCTGAGTAGCTGGGATTACAGGGACCCGCCACCACATCTGGCTAATTTTTTGTATATTTTAGTAGAGACAGGATTTCACTATGTTGGTCAGGCTGATCTTGAACTCCTGACCTCAGGTGATCCACCCCCCTCAGCTTCCCAAAGTGCTGGGATTACAGGTGTGAG
>NW_012103698.1:2614055-2625447 GCF_000951045.1 Mandrillus leucophaeus | reverse complement strand
GCGGCACCTGTAGTCCCAGCTACTCGGGAGGCTGAGGCAGGAGAATGGCGGGAACCCGGGAGGCGGAGCTTGCAGTGAGCCGAGATCGGGCCACTGCACTCCAGCCTGGGCGACAGAGCGAGACTCCGCCTCAAAAAAAATAAAAAATAAAAAATAAAAATAAAAAACCCCACAGGGAGGCTGGGCAAGGTGGTTCACGCCTGTAATCATAAGTACTTTGGGAGGCCAAGGTAGGAGGATCTCTTGAACCCAGGAGTTCAAGACCACCTGGAAAACTTACGGAGACCCCATCTGTACAAAAAATTAAAAAATCAGCTGAGCATGGTGGTGCACCTGTGATCCCAGCTACTCGGGAGGCTGAGGTGGGAGGATCACTTGAGCCTAGGAGCTCCAGGTTGCAGTAAGCTGTGTTTGTACCACTGAACTCTAGCCTAGGTGATAGAGATAGACTCTCTTTTTCTTTTTTAATTAAAACAAAACTTCTTCTTTTGAGATGGAGTTTCACTCTTGTTGCCCAGGCTGGAGTGCAATGGCACAATCTCAGCTCACCGCAACCTCTGCCTCCCTGGTTCAAGCGATTCTCCTGCCTCAGCCTCCTAAGTAGCTGCAATTACAGGTGCCTGCCACCACGCCCAGGTAATTTGTTGTATTTTTAGTAGAGACTAGGTTTGGTGATCCACTCACCTAGGCCTTCCAAAGTACTGGGATTACAGGCGTGAGCCACCACTTTTTTTTGGAGATGGAGTTTCAATCTGTTGCCCAGGCTGAAGTGCAATGGCATGATCTCGGCTGACTGCAACCTCCATCTCCTAGGAGCAATTCTCCTGCCTCAGTCTCCCAAGTAGCTGGGATTACAGGCGCGTGCCACCACACCCAGCTAATTTTGTATTTTTAGTAGAGACGGGATTTCACCACGTTGGCCAGGCTGGTCGTGAACTCCTGACCTCAGGTGATCCACCTGCCTTGGCCTCCCTGGGATTACATGCGTGAGCCACCACGCCCAGCCAAAATTTTTTTTAATATGGCAATGGGGTCTCCTTATGTTACCAAGGCTGGTCTTGAATTCTTCGACACAAGTGATCCACCTGTCTCAGCCTCCCAAAGTGCTGGGATTACAGGTGTGTACCACCATGACTGGCCCCTTTTTTTTCTCTTATTAATTTTGAAGAGTCTGTCAAAAAAAAAAAAAAAAGAAAAGGCCTAAATTCACAGGGCCTCTGGATAGCTGAGCAGGGGCAGGTTCCTGGGGGCGTGGGTGGCACACCCCTTCCCCCATACCTTGCCACGGTGAATAGCCACGGTGAATAGCCATGGTGCCTGGCCTAGTCAACTCTTTAAAAAAAAAAAAAAAAAAAGTGGTGCCTCTGGGCCGGGCGCGGTGGCTCATGCCTGTAATCCTACAACTTTGGGAGGCCGAGGCAGGCGGATCACGAGGTCAGGAGTTCGAGACCAGCCTGGCCAACGTGGTGAAACCCCCTCTTTACTAAAAATACAAAAATTAACCAGGCGTGGTGGCGGGCGCCTGTAGTCCCAGCTACTTGGGAGGCTGAGGCAGGAGAATTGCTTGAACCCAGGAGGCAGAGGTTGCAGTGAACTGAGATTGTGCCACTGCACTCTAGCCTGGGCGACAGAGCAAAACTCCATCTCAAAAACAAGTAGTGCCTCTGGCCAGGTGCAGTGGCTCATGCCTGTAATCCCAGCACTTTGGGAAGCCGAGGCGGGCGGATCACCTGAGGTCGGGAGTTCGAGACCAGCCTGACCAACATGGAGAAACCCCATCTCTACTAAAAATACATTAGCCGGGCGTGGTGGCACACGCCTGCAATTCAGCTACTCGGGAGGCTGAGGCAGGAGAACTGCTTGAACCTGGGAGGCAGAGGTTGTGGTGAGCCTAGATCGTGCCACTGCACTCCAGCTTGGGCAACAAAAGCAAAATTCCATCCCCCACCCAAAAAAAAAAAAAAAAAAAAGGAGTGCCTCTGAAATGGAGTGGAGATTTTTTTCTCTCATAAATTTTATTTTTATTTTTTGCTTTTAATACAAGTGCACGCGATGCTTTTATTTAAAAAATTAAACACACAAGCCCAGGGATCTGGTTGGGGAAAACGTGTCCATTAATTTGCTTCCAGTTGCAGAGAGGACAGCTGTAGGCCAGGCACAGTGGCTCACACCTGTAATCCCAGCAATTTGCGAGGTCGAGGTGGGCAGATCACCTTAGGCCAGGAATTGGAGACCAGCCTGGCCAACATGGTGAAACCCCGTCTCTACTAAAAAGACAAAAATTAGCCAGGCATGATGGCTCATGCCTGTAATCCCAGCTACTCAGGAGGCTGAGGCACTAGAATCGCTTGAACCTGGGAGGCGGAGGTTGTAGTGAGTCAAGATTGTGTCACTGCATTCCAGCCCATGCAACACAGCAAGACCCTGTCTCAAAAAAAAAAAAAAAAAACCAACAACAACAACAAAAAAAAACAAAGAAAGGAAAGAAAAGAAAAAGGAAAAAAAAAAAGAAAAAGAAAAAGGACACCTATAGCCAACTGCATGTTCCTCTGATACCCAGAAAACCAAAGGGGACAATTTAGGAAATAACCTAGGACTGCTCAGACCTGTGTTACCAGGAAGACTACTCTCTTTTGTTTTGGTAGATGGAAGTTTTGGGTTGTTTTAAGTAATTTGTATTGTGCTGCTAATTCAAACCTCGTCATCTAAAAGCTAAGCTTGGCTAGCTGCAGTGGCTCAAGCCTGTAACCTCAGCACTTTGCAGTAAGGCTGACTCAGAAGGATCGCTTGAGACCAGGAGTTTGAGACCAGCCTGGACAACATAGGAAGACCTCATCTCTGGAAGAAAAAAAAAAAAAAAAAAGTAAAGGAAGAGGGACCCAAAGGCTATCCATCCTCTAGCTATTCTTCAAGGCTAACTATGAACTTTTAAAAAATATTGGCCAGGGTGGTGGCTCATGCCTGTAATCCTAGCACTTTGGGAGGCCAAGGTGGGCGGATCACTTGAGATCAGGAGTTTGTGACCAGCCTGGCCAACGTGGTGAAACCTCGTCTCTACTAAAAACACAAAAATTAGCCAGGTGTAGGGGCACATCCCTATAATCCCAGCTACCCAGGAGGCTGAGGCAGGAGAATCGCTTGAACGCAGGAGGCGGAGGTTGCAATGGGCCACGATTGCACCCCAGCCTGGATGACAGAGCAAGACTTTGTCTCAAAATAATAATAATAACAATAATAAATAATAATAATAGTAATGATAATAGAGACTCTCATTTGATATCTTCCAGGTCCAGGGAAACTAAAATGATGTGGTGAGAAACCTGCTCTGGAAAGCTACCACCTCAGAATGAAAAGAGACAACACTCTTCATAGAACGAAGGTGACAGAACAGAACTGGGAAGGACCTCCAGCAGAGCCTGAGAGACAGCACTGATGGTTTAACAGTGAACCTATTCTTGCCACTGAGCTTTAAAAAAAAAAAAAAAAAAGAATCTCATAGATTCTCCTTACAGGAGACAGAAGCTCTTTCCTTTTGAAAAGAATAAATTGAGTACCAGGAGAAGGAAGAACATTCCAACAAGTTATGCAACAATGACACTAGGGTGACAGAAAGAAAACAATTAATAAATCTACCAGTGAGCCAGGTGCAGTGGCCTATCCCTGTAATCCCAGTGACTAGGGGGTCTAAGGCAAGAGGATTACATGAGGCCAGGAGTTTGAGATCCGCCTGGGCAACACAGCAAGACCCCATCTCAAAAAAACAAGGCTGGGTGTGGTGACACTCATCTGTAGTCCCAGCTACTCAGGAGGCTAAAGTGACAGGATAGACAGCATGAGCCCAGGAGTTCAATGCTGCAGTGAGCTCTGATTTGCACTGTGGCCTGGGTGACAGAGTGAGACCTCATCTCTAAAATACAATTTTCAAAAAGAAAGAAAGAAAAAATCTACCAGTGGCTCTATAATTACTTCAAAACAAAAAGTTTTCAAAAATCTTTGACCTGCAGCCAGCACAGTTTGCCGTGGCGACACACATTCGCTCCTTCTGCTGCCACACTCAGGACATTCTGCTTCTTGATATGGAGTATCTGGTAAGAAAAAGAAGGAAAGGAAAAAGTTTCAGGGAATAAATGTTGGCACGATAACATCATTATTGGCACAAGTACAATCGTCAGCAGTAAACAAAGTGCATCATCTTTGTTAAACTCACAAAATTTGATTAATCCAAAACAGTATGTTTTACATACACACATAAATCAGCACTGAATACTTCTGATTCTTTTTTTTTGTTTTAGCAAAAGTGTTCCACAGCTGGAAAATAAATCACTCAGACCCCAAATGACAATAAGAGTTGAAAACTCAGACACTTTTTGTTACCACTGATGCTACAGAGAAAGACTCATAATCTGTTTTTATTTTTTTAATTGAGACAAGAGTTTCACTCTTGTTGCCCAGGCTGGAGTGCAATGGCGTGATCTTGGCTCACTGCAACCTCCACCTCTCGGGTTCAAGTGATTCTCTTCCCTCAACCTCCCAAATAGCTGGGATTACAGGCACGCACCAACACACCCAGCTAATTTTGTATTTTTAGGAGTGACAGAGTGTCACTATGTTGGTCAGGCTGGTCTCAAATTCCTGACCTCAAGTGATCCACCCGCCTTGGCCTCCCAAAGTGCTGGGATTACAGGTGTGAGCCACCAAGCCTGGACCAAAATTATAATCTTTAAGACAAGATTCCTCATGCAAACTATGGCATGCCCTAACACAGGGCAATTTACCATATCTGAAAGGAATGTATGTGGTGGCTAAGTCTCAGAGTATCCACTGCTCAGAAAGACGGAAACAAGGACTCTTCAGGTCCCTTAAAGCCTCGGATTCACTGAATTACTCAAAACTGAAACAGTGGCCAGGCACAGTGGCTCATGCCTGTAATACGAGCACTTTGGGAGGCTGAGGCAGGAGGATCGCTTGAGCCCAAGGGTTTGAGATCAGCCTGGGCAAAGCAGCGTCTCTACAAAAAATACAAAAAATTATCCAGGCATGATGGTTCACACTTGTAGTGTAGCCCCAGCTACTCGGGAGGCTGAAGTGGGAGGATCACTTGAGCCTGGGAGGCTGAGGCTGCAGTGAGCCATGATGATGCACTTCAGCCTGTGTTAAAAAAAAAAAAAAAAAAAAAAAAAAGGCCGGGCGCATGGCTTAAGCCTGTAATCCCAGCACTTTGGGAGGCCGAGATGGGTGGATCACGAGGTCAGGAGATCGAGACCATCCTGGCTAACCTGGTGAAACCCCATCTCTACTAAAAAATACAAAAAAAAAAACTAGCCAGGCGTGGTGGTGGGCGCCCGTAGTCCCAGCTACTCGGGAGGCTGAGGCAGGAGAATGGCGTGAACCCGGGAGGCGGAGCTTGCAGTGAGCTGAGATCCGGCCACTGCACTCCAGCGTGGGCGACAGAGCGAGACTCCATCTCAAAAAAAAAAAAAAAAAAAAACACACAAAAAAACAAAATAATGGTACCCCAGGTACACACTCTTGTTCTTTGATTATCTATAATCTTATCCTATTTCATTATATAATTCTATAATCCTTAATCCGTCATTCATAAAAACTTTTACATGATACAAGATTCTCCCCGTTTTATAGGTAAATTATTCAATAATAGAAAGGCATAGTAATTTACACTAGCAACATATCTCCCTTTAGAGAGCATAAAGTGTTCTAAATTCTGAGTATCTCTCATCAATGATGAGAAAATGGCACTGAATTTCAGCTTCATCCCCAATCAACCAAAGATGGCTGCAGAACTGGCAACAAAAGCTGCATTCTCTATTGATGAGAACTCCTAATTACCTCTTCAAACTTTCAGAGCAAAAGCTTTATTTTTGTTTTTGTTTTGTTTTGTTTGAGACAGTCTCACACTGTCCTCCAGGCTGGAGTGCAGATCATAGCTCACTGCGGCATGAACTCCTGGGCTCAAGTTATCCTCCTACTTTAGCTTCCTGCAGCCTCGACCCCCCCGGGGCTCAGCTGATCCTCTCATCTCAGCCTCCCAGGCAGCTGGAACTACAGACCTGTGCCACCATGGCCAGCTAATTTTTTGTATTTTTTGTAGAGGTGGGTTTTGCCTTGTTGCCCAGGCTGGTCTCTAATTCCTGGGCTCAAGTGATCTGCCTGCCTTGGCCTCCAAAAGTGCTGGTATTACAAGAGTGAGCCACCATGCCTGACCACAATTCTTACCCTCATTTTTTTCTTATTGTTGTCATAGACCCTTTAAATAATCTGTTGATACATAAATAATTCTTACAACTCAATGATAAAAATAATTATTAAAACTCAATTAAAAAATAGGAAAAGGTTTGGGCACAGTGGCTCATGCCTGTAATCCCAGCACTGAGGGAGGCTGAGGAGGACAGATTGCTTGAGCCCAGGAGTTTGAGACCAGCCTGGGCAACATAGTGAGAAACTGTCTCTACACAAAATATAAAAATTAAGGCTGGGTGCAGTGGCTCACGCCTGTTATCCCAGTACTTTGGGAGGCTGAGGAAGACAGACTGCTTGAGTCCGGGAGTTCAAGACCAGCTTGGGGAACATAGCAAGACCTCATCTCTTAAAAAAAAAAAAAAAAAAAAAAAGAGCTGGGCATGGTGGTACATGCCTATAGTCCAAGTTACTCAGGAGGCTGAGGTGGGAGGATTGCTTGAGATCCTAGGAGGTGGAGGTTGCAGTGAGCCAAGATCATGCCACTGCACTCCAGCCTACCAAGCAAGACTCTGTCTCAAAAAAAAAAGGCAAATGATCTAAATAGACGTTTCTCCAAAGAAGTTATACAAATGGCTAGTAAGCTCATGGAAATGTTCAACATCATTAGCCATCACAGAAATGCAAATCAAAACCACAATAAGATACCACTTCATACCCACTAGGATGGCTATACTCAAAATTACAGATAAGTGTTGGCAAGGATGTAAAGAAATTGGAACCCTCACAGACTGCTGGTAGAAATGTAAAATGGTGCAACAGCTTTGGAAAAAAGTCTAGCCATTCCTCAAAAAAGTTAAACACAGAGTTACCATATGATCTAGCAATTTCACTCCTAGGTAACTACCCAAGAGAAATAAAATCATCCACACAAAAACTTGTCCATGAATGTTCATAGTAGCATTATTCACAATAACCAAAAAGAAGAAACAACCCAAATGTCCATCAAATGGTGAATGGATAAATAAAATGTAGTATATTCATAGAATAGAATATGATTTGGTGGCTGGCTGTGGTGTCTCATGCTTGTAATCCCAGCACTTTGGGAAGCCGGGGCAGGTGGATTGCTTGAGCCCAATAGTTTGAGACCAGCCTAGGCAACATAATGAGACGTTGTCTCTACAAAAAATATAAAAGAATTAGCCAGATGTTGTGGCACATGCCTGTAGTCCCAACTACTTGCGAGGCTAAGGTGGGAGGATTGCTTGAGCCCAGGAGGTCCAGGCTGCAGTGAACTGTGATCATGCCACTGTACTCCAACCTGGGTGACACAGAAAGACCCTGTCTCAAAAAAAAAATTTGTTTTAATTTATAAGGAATATTATTTGGCAATAAAAATAAGTGAAATACTCATATAAGCTACAATGTGGATGAACCTTGAAAGCATTATGCTAAATAAACAAAGCCTGTCAAAAAAACTACATATTTTATTATTTTATTTATTTATTTACTTATTTTTATTTATTTATTTATTTTTTTGAGATAGAGTCTCACTCTGTCACCTAGGCTGGAGTGCAGTGGTGTGATCTCGGCTCACTGCAACCTCCGCCTCTTGGATTCAAGCAATTCTCCTGCCTCAGCCTCCTGAGTAGCTGGGAATACAGGCGCGCACCACCACACCCAGCTAATTTTTGTGTATTTAGTAGAGACAGTTTCACCATGTTGGTCAGGCTGGTCTTGAACTCCTGACCTCGTGATTCACCCATCTTGGCCTCCCAAAGTGCTGGGATTACAGGCGCGAGCCACCGTGCCCGGCCTGTTTTGTTCGTTGTTTTTTGAGACAGAGTCTCACTGTCTCCCAGGCTGGAGTACAGTGGCATGATCTCAGCTTACTATAACCTCCACCTCTTCCCTCTCAGACTCCCCAGTAGCTGGGATTACAAGTACCTGCCACCACACCCAGCTAATTTTTGTATTTTTAGTAGAAATGGGGTTTCGCCATGTTGGCCAGGCAGTTTTAGTGGTTGCCAGAGGCTGAGGAGTGATTAGGAGTGATGGATAAGGGGTGTGAGGTTTCTTTCTGGTATATTGAAAATATTCTAAAATTTATTATGTTGCTTTATGTACAACTCTGTGAATATACTAAAAGCAAGTGAGTTGTACGTTTTAACTAAATAAATTGTATGGCACGTGGATCATATCTCAATAATACTATTTTTTTTTTTATAAAAATCTTCAGTTCAGACTTAAAAAATAACCTGTTGATAGCTAACTCTCATTTTAAGAATGCACCCATAGGCCGGGTGCGGTGGCTTAAGCCTGTAATCCCAGCACTTTGGGAGGCCGAGACGGGTGGATCACGAGATCAGGAGATTGAGACCATCCTGGCTAACACGGTGAAACCCCGTCTCTACTAAAAAATGCAAAAAACTGGCCGGGCAAGGTGGCGGGCGCCTGTAGTCCCACCTACTCAGGAGGCTGAGGCAGGAGAATGGCATAAACCCAGGAGGCGGAGCTTGCAGTGAGCTGAGATCCGGCCACTGCACTCCAGCCCAGGCGACAGAGTGAGACTCCGTCTCAAAAAAAAAAAAAAAATGCATCCATGGGCCAGGCGTAGTGGCTCATGCCTGTAATCCCAGCACTTTGGGAGGCTGAGACAGGCGGATCACCTGAGGTCAGGAGTTTGAGACCAGCCTGGCCAACATGGCAAAACCCCATCTCTACTACTAAAAATACAAAAATTAGCTGGGCGTGCTAGTGCATGCCTGTAATCCCAGCTCCTTGGGAGGCTGAGCCAGAAGAATTGCTTGAACCTGGGAGGCGGAGGTTGAGGTGAGCCAAGATTGTCCCACCGAACTCCAGCCTGGGCCACAGGGCGAGACTCCATCTCAAAAAAAAACATAAATAAAAAATTCTGACTCTTCTCTGAAACTGCCAATGGCTTTCCATCTCACTCAAGTCAAACTCAAAATGTTTACAATGTCTAGAAAGCCCTAAGTGAACTGCCTCCTGCCCTCTTCCATCCCCTACCATTCTTCTTCACTGTGGTCCTGTCACACTGACCTCCCTGCTGTTCATCCACACAAGCTAGGAATATTTCAGCCTCAGGGCCTTTGTGCTTGCTAATTCCACTTTTAAGTTCTTCACTTTTTTTTTTTTTTGAGACGGAGTCTCGCTCTGTCCCCCAGGCTGGAGTGCAGTGGCGCGATCTCAGCTCACTGCAAGCTCCGCCTCCCAGGTTCACGCCATTTTCCTGCCTCAGCCTCCCGAGTAGCTGCGACTACAGGCGCCTGCCACCACGCCTGGCTAGTTTTTTGTATTTTCAGTAGAGACGGGGTTTCACCGTGTTAGCCAGGATGGTCTCTATCTCCTGACCTCATGATCCGCCTGCCTCAGCCTCCCAAAGTGCTGGGATTACAGGTGTGATCCACAGCGTCCAGCCTTTAAGTTCTCCACTTTGATATCTACATGGTTCCCTTACTTACTCAAGTCTTTGTTCTAATGTCACCTGCTTAGAGATGTTTTCTCTGTCTATCCCACATAAAATAGGACCTCCTTGTCACTCTAGTCCCCATAACATGCTTTATTTTTATTCCCAGCACTTACTGCCACCTAAAATATAAGCATTTGTTTATTGTCTTGCATTAGAATATAAGCTCCTGGAGCGCTGGAACTTTGTCTAAATGGTTTTACTCCAGATCTCAGAACAGTGCCTGGCATATAGCAGCCACCAAATACTACGTTGAATTAATAGGAAAAAAAAAAAAAATCTTATAATAAAGAAATTTATGAGACACAGACATGATACCTACATACAGGCAATACTAGTAATGATTGAGGACAATACTTACTGCAGCACCAAACTTCTGCTGGAATTGATTAATGACGGTGTATGTCACCTCCTCTTCCTCTACAGGACAAGGATCGCATTAGATACATTTCTCTTCCTCAGCAACAGAATAGCTTTCCCACTAATTTTGGCCACACTCATATATTCCTACTCTATTGCAACTCAAATGTCTAATGTTATTTCACTATCACCTGCATTAGCTCATCACACAGTGAACACTAATTAACATCTTGTTTGTCAAATCAGAATAAACAAAAACCCCACCAATGATAATCTTACAAACTGAACTGTTTACATGTCCTGTGATAATCCAGTAATGTTTCCCTCCTCATAGGTTTATATCTTGAATACTTCAAGGCATACACTTTTTTTTTTTTTTTTTTAAGACAGAGTTTCACTCTTGTTGCCCAGGCTGGCGTACAATGGCACAATCTCGGCTCACTGCAACCTCTGCCTCCCGGTTTCAAGCAATTCTCCCATCTCAGCCTCCTGAGTAGCTGGGATTACAGGCGCCCACCACCAAGTCCAGCTAATTTTTGTATTTTTAGTAGAGACGGGGTTTTGCCACGTTAGCCAGGCTGGTCTTGAACTCCTGACCTCAGGCGATCCACCTGCCTCAACCTCCCAAAGTGCTGGGATTACAGGTGTGAGCCACCGCGTCCAGTCAAAATTTGTTAATATTTTATTTAAATTGAGATGGGGTTTCACCATGTTGCCCACGCTGGTCTTGAGCTTCTGGGCTCAGGCGGTCTGCACAATCCGCCCACCTCAGCCCCCTGAAGTGCTGGGATTACAGGCATGAGCCACCATGCCCAGTCTTATTTTATTTTTTTTAATAGAGATAGGGTTCCACTATGGTGCCCAGGCTGGTCTTGAACTCCTGGCTTCAAGCAGTCCTCCCATCTTGGCCTCCCTAAGTGCTGGGATTACAGGCATGAGCCACTATGCCTGGCCCTGTTTTGTTTTTAATGAAAAAAACAAACAAACAAACAAAACAAAACAAAACAAAACTCAAAACCCCACAATGGCTTCTCCTCTCATTTCAAGGTAAAGTTTAAGTCCCAGTTGGGCGTGCTGGCTCATGCCTGTAATCCAGCACTTGGGGAGGCTTAGGCGGGCATATCACAAGGTCAGGAGCTTGAGATCAGCCTGGCTAACATGGTGAAACCCCATCTCTACTAAAAATACAAAAATTAGCCAGGCGCAGTGGGCACGCCTGTAGTCCCAGCTACTCGGGAGGATGAGGCAGGAGAATCGCTTGTACCTGGCAGGTGGAGGTTGCAGTGAGCCGAGATCGTGCCACTGCACTCCAGTCTCGGTGACAGAGCAAGACTCCATCTCAAAAAA
>NW_012103698.1:2608759-2613340 GCF_000951045.1 Mandrillus leucophaeus | reverse complement strand
GCGTGAGCCACCGCGCCCGGCCATACTTATTTATCTTATTTAGCATGTGTTTGCTGCTCAATAAGGGAATAGATACCATACTTCAGAATCCCCAGTGAATGAGTGTACCCCAATAAATGAGTACACACACAGTATGTACTCAATTATTAAATAAACAAATGAATCACAGTATTTTATCTTAATTCAGAACCTAGAAGCAATGGCTCAGCTGAGCATTCTGTAGAGAATCTTGATTCAGGGTTATACCAACTCTAAACAGTAAAGAGAGCCTAGTTGAATTTGACTGACTTGATTCAAAAAAAAAAAAAAGAGAGAGAGCCTAGAAAATTCAGAGCCTCGGCCGGACGCGGTGGCTCACACCTGTAATCCCAGCACTTTAGCAGGCCAAGGCGGGCGGATCACCTGAGGTCAGGAGTTTGAGACCAACCTGACCAACATGGAAAAACCCTGTCTCTACTAAAAACACAAAATTAGCCAGGCGTGGTGGCGCATGCCTGTAATCCCAGCTACTTGGGAGGCAGAGGCAGGATAATTGCTTGAACCCAGGAGGCAGAGGCTGCAGTGAGCCAAGATCACGCCATTGCACTGCAGCCTAGGCAACAAGAGTGAAACTCCGTCTCAAAAAAAAAAAAGAAAGAAAGAAAAGAAAAAATTCAGAGCCCCTATACTCACCTGATGGGCTGTACTTGAGGTCATTCAGCAGAGAGGTAGTTGGTGCTTCAGGGGCAGGAGAAGCAGGCTCACATGCATTTAGGTCTTCAACCTTCATTTTCTCCTTCCGGGTTCTTTCTGCATTTAGACTATCCTTACAAGAAACAACATTTGGGTGAACTTGTTCTTTGTTGTTGACACCACACACAGATTTTGCCACACATTAACATTAAGGACAGTGGTCCTTCATTAACTAGAGGACCCATTTATCCACTGATTACACTGACTTGAGGGCGCTATCTAACAATGGAAGGAAACACCTATATATTTCTTCTCATTTCTATTTCCTTATGCCAAGGAATTAAGCGGCTGGTGAATTAGAGTTAAGGCTTTCTACCCTAATGTGCACATTTGGGAAACATCATAATTAAGAAAATTATTCCATCTTACCTAACAGAAGATGCTTTTTCTCTCACTGAGCCTTGTTCCACTTCATCTAGTAGTTCCACTGTAAAATAACCAAATGGCTTCCAACAGAGTTTCCAATCAGAAATCAATTAACTACTCCACTACCCACACACTCCCAGTTTAACCATGTACTGCAAACAATAGTTGGAAATGAAATGTTAGTCCACAGAGGCTTTTACTGGCCAGCAATAAATACAACAGAAGACATCATCTAAAGTACCAAAGACTCTCAATATTCTATCCCTACAAAGCTTCTTGGTTATCTAGAACGATTAGGAACCTTTCTATATATCCCCTTCACCCTTTTTGTTCTAGGGAACCTTTGTGGTCAAATTAGCTCTAGAGATTTCTTTCCCACTCATCCCAATCTTAATGCACCTTCCCGCACATGGTGTGCTGTTTGAGGGTTTTCCCCCTTTTTTTTTTTTTTTTTTGAGACGAGGTCTTGCACTGTCACCTGGGTTGGAGTGCAGGGGTGCGATCTCGGCTGACTGCAACCTCCACCTCCCAGGTTCAAGCAATATTCCTGCCTCAGCCTCCCAAGTCCCATGCCTGGGACTATAGGCATGCACACCACCATGCACAGCTAATTTTTGTATTTTTGGTAGAGAGGGGGTTTCACCATGTTGGCCAGGATGGGTCTCGATCTCTTGACCTCGTGATCTGCTCACCTCAGCCTCCCAAAGTGCTGGGATTACAGGTGTGAGCCACCACACCTGGCCTCATTTAGGTACTTTTCAAGCAAAAAGCCTCTATGTTTCAAAAGTCTCTTTTTTCTGTACTATCTAGAAATACTGAATCTGGAGCAGAGAAAAGGTAAAATTGACTGAAAAATGCTGATTAGCCATTATTATCCTTCATCTTGACAATTTTTATCCAAGGTACTTTGGGGAAGACTCCTCCATGGTTGATTGGGCCACAGGACAAAGAAAGAAATGACTATCCTTAGAGCTTAAAAATTATGAACAAAGCCTATAATCCCAGCACTCAGTGAAGCTGAGGCAGGCAAATCAACTGAGGTCAGGAGTTCAAGACCAGCCTGGCCAACATAAGGAAACCCTGTGTCTCTACTAAAAAAAAATACAAAAATTGGGCTAGGTGCAGTGGCTCACACCTGTAATCTCATCAATTTGGGAGGCCGAGGGGGGCGAATCATTTGAGGTCAGGAGTTTGAGACCAACCTGGCCAACATGATGAAACCCCGTTTCTACTAAAAATACAAAAAAAAAATAGCTGGGTCTGGTGGCACACGCCTGTAATCCCAGCTCCTGGAGAGGATGAGGCAGGAGAACTGCTTGAAACCCCAGGGGCAAAGGTTGCAGTGAGACAAGTTCGCACCACTGCACTCCAGCCTGAGTGACAGACTGAGAATCTGTCTCAAAAAAAGTATGAACGAAGACCAAATCCTGGAGAAGAATTTAGCAGGTGATGAATTCCATGCGTACAGATAACAAAGCTGGTCAGTCATCAGCCTCCTGAGTTGGGGAGACGATAGCAGTGATTCCTTCACTTCTCTCTACAAACCCATTCACAGCCTAGCTTTGCTCCAATCC
Source organism: Mandrillus leucophaeus (assembly GCF_000951045.1). Taxonomy (NCBI): domain Eukaryota; kingdom Metazoa; phylum Chordata; class Mammalia; order Primates; family Cercopithecidae; genus Mandrillus; species Mandrillus leucophaeus. The sequence continues at coordinate 2,610,668 of NW_012103698.1, read as the reverse complement.
AGAGCTCTGTTTCACTGCAAAGGCCGATAGTGAAAACACAATTAAGAACTCCAACTACCACCACTATCCTTGCCATTATAAAAGCGTATTCAAGGGACGGAGTGTTCATGACAGCATACGCAATGAGAAAGAAATAGGTAGCTATCCAGATTTGTATTCCCTGAAGTGGCTCTGGATTGGCAGTCATTAATTTGGTGAGATTTTCATTTCCTCCTAAATTCTAGTTTTCTCACAAAGCAAAGCAATCTTTCAAGCAGTAGTAAACTCTCATTTACAGGATTCCTTTCCTTTCTTCAGATCTGCCCCAAAGTGAGAGATGCACAGTCCTAAGAGGTCCCAGAGTGCTCATTCCTCCACTCCTATCCAGCTCCTGATCTGTACTCCTTAAAAGGCAGAAGCACAAAGCTCCTGAGTCCCTGAAAGTAAGAAATGTTCTTGCTTTCTCTTGTCCTACTTGACATGTATGAAGCACACTGATGAGCTTCTACAGCTACTCTTTCAGGCAAACAATTGTACTTACTCTTGCTAAATGGTTTGTGTTAGCAGAAATAAAGAATAGGGCTGCTTCCTGCCATTCCAAAATCTGAAAAGCTCTGAAAACCAAAATTTTGTTATAACTCTTGGTGGCAAAACTTGACCTGATAAGCTATTTACAGTCCGATTTTTTTTTTTTTTTTTTTTTTTTTTTTGAGACAGAGTCTTGCTCTGTCACCCAGGCTGGAGTGCAGTGGCGCGATCCTGTCTCTTATACACATCTAGATGTGTATAAGAGACAGACCCGTCTCAGCCTCCCAAAGTGCTGGGATTACAGGCTTGAGCCACCACGCCCGGCCTCTTCTTTCTTCTTTAGTTACAGGACACCGTGTTTAGTTCTTTTCCTACTAATTACCTAGAGCTACCATATTGAGCACGCACTCTGAGCCAGGCATCATGCTATTTTCCTATATTCAATTTTCTAGTAACATAATAAGAATTTCATTGTCTCAATTATGGAGGACTCTGAGGCTCAGCAAGGTTGAATAACTAGCTCAAGGTTCCACTGCTAGCAAAAAACAGTCAGGATTTAAATTCAGGCCTCAGTGATTTTAATACGTTTTTTTGTTGTTGCTGTTAATTGAGACGGTCTTACAGGCTAGAGTGCAGTGGCACAATCCTAGCTCGCTGCAGCCTCGAATACCTGGGCTTAAGCAATCCTGCCTTAGCCTTCCGAGTAGCTGGGACAACAGGCATGTGCCAGCATGCCTGGCTATTCTTTTTTTTGGTAGAGATTGGGTCTTACTACGTTGCCCAGGCTAGATTCAAACTCCTGGGCTCAAGCCATCCTCCTACCTCAGCCTCCCAAAAGTCGTGGGATTACAGATGTGAGCCACCCTGCCTGGAAATACACTTTCTTATAATCCCTGTTACAGTGGCTCCCTGATTTGCTCCTTCCAGTCTCCCTAGCTGTCTCTACACCTCTGCTTGCCCCTTATACACTGATGGTCCCCAACACTTTGTCCCTCATCCTTTTTCCTTCTCTTTGAATGATCATACCCACTTCTTAGTTGCCCTGACATTCATTTTTTCTCCCGCATGGACTATTCTTCTCAGCTCCACTCATATTTTCAACTAAGAACAAACTTACTAAAGAATTTTCAGGCCGGGCGCAGTGGCTCATGCCTGTAATCCCAGCACTTTGGGAGGCCAAGGCGGGTGGATCATGAGGTCAAGAGTTCAAAACCAGCCTGACCAAGAGCGTGAAACCCCGTCTCTACTAAAACATCAAAAATTAGCCAGGCGCGGTGGCAGGTGCCTGTAATCCCAACTACTTGGGAGGCTGAGGTAGGAGAATCGCTTGAACCCCGGTGTCAGAGGTTGCAGTGAGCCGAGATCACGCCACTATACTCCAGACTGGGCGACAAAGTGAGAC
>NW_012103698.1:2601169-2602297 GCF_000951045.1 Mandrillus leucophaeus | reverse complement strand
AGTAGCTGGGACTATAGGCGACCACCACCACGACCGGCTAATTTTTTACATTTTTAGTAGAGACGGGGTTTCACTGTGTTAGCCAGGATGGTCTCGATCTCCTGACCTCATAATCCACCCACCTCGGCCTGCCAAAGTGCTGGGATTACCAGCATGAGCCACCGCGCCCGGCCTTATAGTCTGATTTTATTCCACTTAGCATGACTGTCCACCAATTTCTCTGGAGAAATGTGTTGATTATAGAGTACCGCCTGACTTTCTGGAGGTGTTATGTAATATAAACAGCATATACTCCATTACATTTTCCAAAAATCCAGAACAATTCTTGATTCTGGACATTTGGCCCCAAGGTTTTGGATAAGGAATTGTGAACGGACTGTGAATTTTAAGCAGCTTGCTTAGCAAGACAATCCCTTCCTGTTCACGTTCCTAACTGCCTGCTGGTCCGAGTCTATAGTGATAATCACCAGCAGACCTGACACTGTAAAACCAAAATGATTATAATTCTATAAGACTGTTTTACTCATAGAGTAACCACAGAAGCAGTAAGAAGGATCCATTCTCAAATACCAACTTTAAGAATTCATAAGGGCAACATTAAAGGCAAGACAATATCAAATATTGGAATGAAATCTCAGTACCAGCATTCAAGGAACATGGGGGTCTCACCATTCACAATCTCATGCCCAAAAAACAACTGCACTCCTGGGACACTTCGACCTGTCTCCACATTCTTCACTGTTACAGAAAACAATTCATTCGGTTAATAAAAAATAATATTTTCCTAAAACTCTAAGAAAATATGATGCCTCTCAAAATTTCCCAAGTCTGAGTTTTATTTAAAAAAAAAAATCACGAAAAAAATCTCCAAATCTTCCCCCAAGGAATGAAGAGTCAATAATAAATGACAAAGCTGCAGCCTTTAAACAAGTAGTATAAAAAAACAAGGGAAACCCCAATAAGGTCCAGGAGAAACTAAAAAGTATAGTACACTGAATTTAAAATTCTCCTGAGAATATTCTAAGGCCTTTGGGGCTAAGGACTGTCTATTAATTATATTTCTATTTATTTTTACTCCACTTAACTCCAGAAAAAAAATTTAAGGCAGCTCACAACTACTTTTTTTTT
>NW_012103698.1:2569922-2595319 GCF_000951045.1 Mandrillus leucophaeus | reverse complement strand
AAAAAAAAAAAAAAAAAAAGAATTTTCAAAAGGGGCCACGTTCGGTGGCTCATGCCTGTAATCCTAGCCTTTTGGGAGGCCAAGGTAGGCAGATCACCTGAGGTCAGGAGTTCGAGACCTGGCCAACACGGTGAAACCCCATCTCTACTAAAAAATATAAAAATTAGCCGAGTGTGGTGCCATGCACCTGTAATCCCATCTATTCAGAGGCCAAGGCAGGAGAATCACTTGAACTTGGGAGGCGGAGGTTGCAATGAGTCGAGATCCCTCCCAAAGTGCTGGGATTATAGGCATGAGCCACAGTGCCCAGCCCCTTTCCCATTGTTAACTCCTACTCAACCAGATGGAGTTCCATCACCAATTCCTCCTTTAGGAAATCACTGTCCTAATTCAAGCACTTCTAGATAGAAATTAGTTGAATATTTGTGTTTTTATAGCATCCTTTGCATCTTTCTATCAGAGAGGATCTCACACTCCATTATACCTGTCTACCTATTTGTCTATTTATGATACTAAGTTTTTATTTAAATTTTTTTTTTTTTTTTGCCAGATGCAGTGGCTCACACCTATAATCCCAGCATCTTCGGAGGCTGAGGCGGAAGGATCACAAGGTCAAGAGACTGAGACCATTCTGGCCAATATGGTGAAATCTCGTCTCTATCAAAAATACAAAAATTAGCTGGGCGTGGTGGTGCACACCTATAGTCCCAGCTACTCAAGAGGCTGAGGCAGGTGAATTGCTTGAACTCGGGAGGCAGAGGTTCCAGTGAGACGAGATTGAGCCACTGCACTCCAGCCTCGCGGCAGACAGAGACTCCATCTCTAAAAAAAAAGAAAAATTTTTTTTTAGAGATGGGGTCTTGCGCTGTTGCCCAGGCTGGAGTACAGGAGCACGATCATAGCTCACTGTAGCCTCGAACTCCTGGGCTTAAGTGATCTTCCCACTTCAGCCTCCAAGTAGCTGGGACTACAGGTAGGAACCACCATGACTGGCTAATTAAAAAAAAAAAAAATTTGGCTGGGTGCAGTGGCTCACGCCTGTAATCCCAGCACTTTGGGAGGCCGAGGTGGGAGGATCGACTGAGGTCAGGAGTTCGAGATCAGCCTGACCAACATGGAGAAACCCCGTCTCTACTAAAAATATAAAATTAGCTGGGTGTGGTGGCACATGCCTGTAATTCCAGCTACTCGGGAGGCTGAGGCAGGAGAATTGCTTGAACCCGGGAGGTGGAGGTTGCCATGAGCCGATACCGTGTCATTGTACTCCAGTCTGGGCAACAAGAGCAAAACTCTGTTTAAAAAAAAACAAAAATTGTTTTTTAGGCTGGATGTAGTGGTTCACACTTCTAATCCCAGCACTTTGGAGGCTGAGTGGGAGAACTGCTTGAGTCCAGGAGTTCAAGACCAGCTTGGGCAACCCAGAGAGACCCCATCTCTACAAAAAATTTAAAAAATTAGTCAGTCTTCGTGGCACATGCCTGTAGTCCCATCTATTTGGGAGGCTGAAGCAGGAGAATCACTTGCGCCCATGAGGTCAAGGTTGCAATAAGCCATGATAGTGCCACTGCACTCCAGCTTGAATGATAGAGCAAGACTCTGTGTCGAAAATATTTTTTGTCGGGGGCTGGGTGTGGTGGCTCATGCCTATAATCTCAGCACTTTGGGAGGCTGAGGCGGGAGGATCACTTGAGCCCAGGAGCTGGAGACAAGCCTGGGTAACGTAGTGAGACCCCATCTCAATTTTTAAAAAAAGAAAAAATAGGCCTGGCACGGTGGCTCACATCTGTAATCCCAGCACTTTGGGAGGCCAAGGCAGGTGGATCACGAGGCCAGGAGTTCAAGACCGCCCTGGCCAACATAGTGAAACCCCGTCTATGTTTTTTGTAGTTTTGTGCTTTGTAAAAATACAAAAAAAATCAGCCGGGCGTGGTGGTGGGCGCCTGTAGTCCCAGCTACTTGGGAGTCTGAGGCAGGAGAATGGCTTGAACCCGGGAGGTGGAGGTTATAGTGAGCTGAGATTGCGCCACTGCACTCCAACCTGGGTGACACAGCGAGACTCTTTCAAAAAAAAACACAAGAAAAACTAAATTAACTAAAAATAATTTTTCTATAGATGTGGTTTTGCTATGCTGCCTGGGATGGCCTTAAACTCCTGGCCTCAAGCAATTCTGCCTTACCCTCCCAGGTAGCTGGGACTATAGGCTAGACTAAGTTCTCACTGCAACCTCCACCTCCCAGGTTCAAGCCATTCTCCTGCCTCAGCCTCCTAAGTAGCTGGGATTACAGGCACCCGCTACCATGCTCAGCTAATTTTGTGCTGGGACTACAGGCGTGAGCCACTGAGCCCAGCCCCTAGACTAAGCTTTTTAAGAACAGGGACCACCTTATTTCTGCATGTGTCCCTGGTACCAAGCACAGTTCCTGAGATATAAAGCAATCAATACACGATTACTAAATGAATTAATGTTGCACAAACCTGTTACAATCCCATCCGAGCCCCTAAAAGTCTGTTTTAACTCAAAATTTGGCTTAATAACATTAATCTTTCAAATGCCATTTATACATGTTTCAATGATGAACCTGAAACTTATCATGCCAGGAAACTCTATATATTGAAACTTCCAGATTGGCAGATATGGAGGTACTGGGAGGGTGGCACAACCAAAGAGGACATGGAAATTCCATGTGCCTTCCTCCACACAAAAAAGAAACCTTAAATCAGAAAAAAATATTAACACGAAGTTATTTCATTGGATGCAGCTGCAAGTTGTAAGATTTAAGGTTGTCCTGGCTGGGCATGGTGGCTCACGCCTATAAACCTAGCATTTTGGGAGGCCAAGGTGGATCACTGGAGTCAGGAGTTTAAGACCAGCCTGGGCAACATAGGGAGACTCCATCTCTACAAAACACAAAGATTAAAAACACTAACCAGGTGCAGTCTGCACAAGTGTAGTCCCAGCTACTCAGGAGGCTGAGGTCGGAGGATCACTTGACCCTAGGAAGTTGAGGCTGCAGTGAGCCGTGATCACACTATGCCATTGCAATTCAGCCTGGATAATAGAGCATGAATGTGTCTTTAAAAAAAAAAAAAAGATTGCCCTATGTTTCTCTTGCGTTTACCTGTTCTTGAGCTTTATCCTTTATGATAAACTGGAATTGCAGCTGGGAGTTGTAGAGGCTACCTGGTGACCATGAGGATAACAGATGATCACTGACGTGGCAGAGCAGGAGCAAAAGGCACCTGGTTCCTGCTGGTGTCTTTCAGCCATTGCACTATTCTTCATCTGACTACCTCTTTACTTTTTGTATGAAAAAAATTAACCCCTTACTGTATCAACTCATCTGCTGAAGCCAAAAACAATTCTAAATAATGTGGTGGTTGTTTTTAATTTCAAAATGCATATGGAAAGAAATTAAAGAGCCAGGCATTGGTGGTTCAAGTCTGTAATCCCAGCACTTTAAGGAGGCCGAGGTGGGCGGATCACCTGAAGTCAGGACTTTGAGACCAGCCTGGCCAACACAATGAAACTCTGTCACTACTAAAAATACAAAAATTAGCCAGGCTTCGTGGTGGGTGCCTGTAATCCCAGCTACTTGGGAGGCTGAGGCAGGAGAATCGCTTGAACCTGGGAGGCAGAGGTTGCAGTGAGCCACGATCACGCCACTGGTCCAGCCTGGGCAACAGAGTGAGACTCATTCTCAGAGAAAAAAAAAAAAAAAAAAGGCCAGGAGCAGTGGCTCATGCCTATAACCCCAGCACTTTGGGGGGCCAAGGCAGGCAGATCACCTGAAGTCAGGAGTTTGAGACCAGCCAACAGCTGTATTTTTATACTTTTTGTATTAAAAGTACAAAAATTAGCTGGGTGTGGTGGTGTGTGCCTGTAATCCCAGCTACTTGGGAGGCTGAAGCAGGAGAATCACTTGAACCCAGGAGGTTGCGGTGAGCTATCACGCCACTGCACTCCAGCCTGGGGGGTCTGGGGGACGGAGCAAGACATATCAAGAAAAAAAAAAAAAGGAAATTAAAAAAAGAAGTACCCAATTAATTAAAAATAACTTTTTATATTGAAAATCCCTGCTATCATATCAAAAGTGGGGACAAACCAGGCCAGGCGCAGTGGCTCACGCCTGTAATCCCAGCATTTTGGGAGACCAAGGTGGGTGGATCACGAGGTCAGGAGATTGAGACCATCCTGGCTAACACGGTGAAACCCCATCTACTAAAAATACAAATAATTAGCCAGTCACAGTGGTGGGCGCCTGTAGTCCAGCTACGCAGGAGGCTGAGGCAGGAGAATAATGTGAACCCAGGAGGTGGAATTTGCAGTGAGCCAAGATCGCGCCACTGCACTCCAGCCTGGGCAACAGAGAGATACTCCATCTCCCAAAAAAAAAAAAAAGGAAGTAGGGAGAAACCAGCATATTCAGTCACGTTGTTCTGTTTTTGGGAAAACAATATTCTAACCTTCCTCCCATACTTTCCCTAAAATAGGAATAATGCCACCCTCCCAATCGCTAATGGAGACGAAAGCTATCACTGAAAATCACTAATCCCTTAAAAGGCAGAACAGTATGAGAAATAGAACAAGACCTTTCTTCAGGATAACAATCTTATTAGGGTCAACATGCTGAAGCACACCCTCGAAGACGCCACAAACCAATGTGAGTTTCACCCTCTTCCACAAAATCTGGCTGAGGAAATGGTAGTCACTGCTGGGGTCCATGCTAATTGATTCCAAAAGCCGTCTTCAAATAATCTTCTTTACGCATCCAAACACTTGAAAATTAATAAAGAGATCTATGAATTTTACAAGATTTTTGGGAGTAAAGTTATTTTCCCTTTCCCCATATCAGTAATGGACAAGAATAAAATCTGAATAATTCAATTTTGTTCATCTTTTTGGAATGATGAGAAAAGGATCATCGCAAGCACCAACTCTCATACGTAGGAAACTGAAAACCATAAAAAACTGGGCAAGTTAGGCTTGGCTTCTATGTTTATAAAATGGGCAAGATATCATCTTTCCTTCCTTAGCTAAATGGAAGCAGAACATTTAGAGGTTTTTTAATGGCACATTTATACATCATTATAACAAAAAAACGAAAAGAGCAAATGAAAAAATGGACATACACAGAAATATTTGCCAATACATGTTGCAATAAATTGTTTAGGGCAGCACAACTACTTGAGCTCCTATTTTTTACAACTCTGGTTGAGAATTTAAGGGCGTGGTAATTTTTACCAAAACTGAAGCTGATATTTTAAGTAAAGCAACTAAATTTACCCTTTACTTAGGAATTAAAGGAAATCAAGGCAGTAGGAGGATAGTGGTACATTGGGAAAAGAGCTTTTCTTTCAAATTGTGTTTAATGAATTGAATTTTAGAGACTGTTTCCCATAAATTGGGTCTATGCTATCCTATTAATTTTTAAGTGTAGGTACTTGAAATGTTCTATTTCTTTGTGTGTGTGTGTGTGTGTTTTTAATTTTCTGTCCTACAACAGTTCTATGCTAAAGGTATTTTAAAATAAAAGCCAAATTGGCCGGGCATGATGGCTCATGCCTGTAATCCCACCACTTTGGAAGGCCGAGGCAGGTGGATCATCTGAGGTCGGGAGTTCGAGACCAGCCTGACCAACATGGAGAAACCCTGTCTTTACTAAAAATACAAAATTAGCCGGGCGTGGTGGCGCATGCCTGTAATCCCAGCTACTCAGGAAGGCTGAGGCAGGAGAATCGCTTGAACCCGGGAGGCGGAGGTTGTGGTGAGCCAAGATCCCACCATTGCACTCCAGCCTGGGCAACAAGAGCAAAACTCCGTCTCAAAAAAAATAAAAAATAAAATAAAATAAAAGCTAAATTGAAGATTGAAAAATAAGTTGTTTACCCAGAAATGTCTGGGATGTACCCTCTTCTGGATGTATCCTTTTCTGGATTAATAACATTTCCATAGTCTGACATTGTTACCAGCCAACCAACACAATTAATGCATAACCAATCCAGTTGCCAGATTATTGGAAGGGCCATTCCATGCCACCCTGGCCACAGCTCAGGAATTGGGCTGCATACTATCACCAACCAGTCATGTGCAGCCTGACAGATGGAACTGCCACATACCACACACTCAAATGTTTTTGTAAAAATGATACATGTCCATTATAAAGAATTACAACAATACAGGCCAGGTGCAGTGGCCCACACCTGTAATCCTAGCACTTTGGGAAGCCAAGACAGGCAGGTTAATTGAGATCAGGACTTCGAGACCAGCCTGGCCAACATGGTGAAACCCCACCTCTATTTAAAATACAAAAATCTGCCAGGCATGGTGGCACAGGCCTGTAGTCCCAGCTACTCAGGAGCCTGAGGTAGGAGAATCGCTTGAACCCGGGAGGCAGAGGTTGCAGTGAGCCGAGACTGCGAGATTGCGCCACTGTACTCCAGCCTGGGCGACAGAGCAACACTCTTGTCTCAAAAAAAAAAAAAAAAAAAAATTATAACCATATAGGAATGTAAAAAGTAAAGAAAAAATGTACTAAGAAATATTATTCATAGTAGGTACTCACCACTGGGTGCAGTGACTCATGCCAGTAATCCCAGCACTTTGGGAAGCCAAGATGGGCAGATTACCTGAGGTCAGGAGTTCGAGACCAGTCTGACCAACATGGTGAAACCCCGTCTCTACTAAAAACACAAAAATTAGCCAGGTGTAGTGACGTGTGCCTGTAATCCCAGCTACTCAGGAGGCTGAGGCAGGAGAATCGCTTGAACCCAGAAGGTGGAGATTGCAGTGAGCCAAGATCACACCATTGCACTCCAGCCTGAGAGACAAGAGTGAAACTCTGTCTCAAAAAACAAAACAAAACAAAAAAAACAAACAAAAAGCAGGTACTCTTACATTCTTTACCATAATACAGTAATTGTTTAAAAGTTATTTTAGAACTATTCTGTTTAGATGTCCTTGTATTTGGAAACTTAAATATTCTTCTACAGTTTTTTAAATTTAAAAGCTGCTTACTTTTGCCACACTAGGAAAATTCATCCAGTGAATTTTGCAATTTAACCATAAAAACACTGATGAAATAACTAGAGCCTAAGTCAACTAGGAAGAAGGTGAGATGTTACATACAATTTTCAGTCAAATAAATAACCTATATTTTTACATTTTAAGGTCTATCAAGTGCTTACACAAATATTACTTGATACAACAACCATAACCTAATTTACAAATGAAGAAACTGAAGTTTAGAAGGTTAAGACACCTGCCCAAAGTCACATAGCTAGAAGGTAATGCAATGTGAACTAAGACCAGGCCTCTAGGGTAGGATGTTTGTAGCCTAGTGCAAGACCAAGTGTTATGCATCCAGATAGAACATAAAACAAGTCATCAGAGAGTCTAAGAAAAATCATTCTTTAAGTTAATCCAACAGGCAAAAGGAGATTTTTAAAGAAAAAATACGTAAAACTGGAAAAAAAAAAAAAAAAACAGCGCTTAATAGAGGCAAACATTTTTATTTTATTTTTGAGATGGAGTCTCACTCTGTCGCCAGGCTGGAGTGCAGGGGCGCGATCTCGGCTCACTGCAATCTCCGCCTCCCAGCTTCAAGCAATTTATACTTTTAAAAGCTACCCAAGAAAGAAAAGTTTGTGAAACACCTGGAAAATAAGAGAATTAAAGAAACGTTAAAGAAAAACAAAATTAAAGTCAGAAAAAAATACTAGTATGAAGCAAAGAAAGCTTTGACTGGAGACAGCTGCAAATGGTAAGATTCAAGATTAGGAAGGAAAAAAGTAAGGTCAGCATCAAGAGATGGGCTTCAAGGCTGACTGAGAAAAGGGACATTCATGGGGCTGACAAAATTTTCCTATCACACCCATATTCCAACATACAAAGCAGCTCCAGTGATTTAGCTCTTAGACGGACATATCCAAAATGTTACTGAGTATTAAGGACATCACCACTAGGTTAGACAAGTGCACGCCAATCATCAAAATAACTCTAAGGCCGAGCACGGTGACTCACGCCTGTAATCCCAACACTTTGGGAGGCCGAGGCTGGTGGATCACCTGAGTTCTGGAGTTTGAGATCCGCCTAGCCAATATGGTGAAACCTTGTCTCTACTAAAAATACAAAAATTAGCTGAGCGTGGTGGCACGGGCCTGTAATCCCAGCTACTCAGGAGGCTGAGGCACGATAATCCCTTGAACCCGCCTGGAGGCTGCAGTGAGCCGAATCTGCACAGTCATCAGGCCATTGCACTCCAGCCCGGGCGACAGAGTGAGACTCTGTCGCAAAAAAACAAAACAGGCCAAGTGCGGTGGCTCGCACCTGTAATCACAGCACTTTGGGAGGCTGAGGCGGGCGGATCACCTGAGGTCAGAAGTCCGACACCAGTCTGACCAATATGGAGAAACCCCGTCTCTACTAAAAATATAAAATTAGCTGGAGGCGGTGGCGCATGCCTATAACCCCAGCTACTCGGGAGGCTGAGGCAGGAGAATCGCTTGAACTCGGGAGGCGGAGGTTTCGGCGAGCTGAGATGGCGCCTTTGCACTCCAGCCTGGGAACAAGAGCAAAAACTCCATCTCAAACAACAGCAACAACAACAAACAAAACAAAACTGTAGTTCTTCAAACTAGAACCTCAGCCTGCAGGGAACGTGTGGGGCCTCAGGCTAAGCTGTAAAGCCTTAGGTAACACTTAAAACTAATAACCTAAGTTGACCTGGGAAAGCTTGCTAAGACAAAAATACCCCGGTACTTAGGTTCTAACAGACAGCGGTCAGAATTCAGTTCTTCCATATCTTATACGGCTTCTAACCAAACAGGTGTGAAGGGGTAAGGCCGGTGAAGCAGTAAGAACTGGTTCACCTGAGAGTAGGCACTAATTTAATGGGTGGCTTTTTACTTTTTTTTTTTTTTTTTTGAGACGGAGTCTCGCTCTGTCACCCAGGCAATGCCGCGATCTTGGCTCACTGCAACCTCCGCCTCCTGCCTCAGCCTCCCGAGTAGCTGGGATTACAGGCATGCGCCACCAAGCCCGACTAATTTTATATTTTTAGTAGAGACGAAGTTTCTCCATATTGGTCAGGCTGGTCTCGAACTCCTGACCTCAGGTGATCAGCCCGCCTGGACCTCCCAAAATGCTGGGATTACAGGCGTGAGCCACCGTGTCCGGCCTACCTTTTTAATCAAAACAAACAATACACCATGAGAATAAAATGCAAAATTTCTCATTTTTAAGACAAAGTAAGGAACTTCAAATAAATGGCGGACCATAAGCTAGGAATTCACTGTCCTCCATCGTTAGGGCTTTTTCCTCCGAAGCAAGTTTGGGAAATCTGGATCCTAATTTCAGCCAAGTGGTGAATTCCTCGAACTTCAGTCTAGAACTAAAAGAAGAGGGGGGCCGCAATGAAGGAAAAAGTCTCGGGACGCTCCACGTCACCCGGCGGCGGTTATCAAATCACAGCCTGAAAACAACCTGGAGAAAGGTCCGCGACGCCGGGCACCCACGCTGCAGAGGCGACGCCCGCCCGGCCCAACGTCCAGTTTCGTCTGTTTCCCAAGGAGCCAATCAGCACGCGGCCCCGAGGCTGGCTCCCCAGCGCCCCCTGCGGCCGGGAGGAGGACGGCCGCCAGGAAAGATACAGAGCGCATGCAGTCCCCGAGGGGCACACCCTAGGGTTCCCCCCACGCGAAGTTTCTCTCCGCAATCCGTGCCACCTATCGAGTAGGATTCCTAGTGTTCGATTTCTGTGAGAAAAGGTAGGCTACGCTGCCTGCCGCAGGTTAGTTTGTTGTAAAACGGTTGGTCAATGGAATTGCCCTTTTAATTGCGTCGTTAGCGCCCGAGTGGCATCGCCCCTTTAAGGCCGGTGGCAGCTGCGGTTCCGGGGGCGGGGTCCATCTTCAGTAGGACTTGGGCTGGAGCTGGGCTGATTCATTCGGGGCTGGAACTCGAACGCTGACGTCGACTCCTGAGCCGGGCGCTGCCTCGCGCCTGATTGGCGGGTCCTCGGGGCCGCCCTCCCCAGCGCACCACCCCTGGGTTCCCTCCTGGGTCCGCAGTGGAAACACTGCCCTCTCCCTTCTTGACCCCTAGCCCGCCCTTCCCTCCCTCCTTCCCTCCTGTCGCCCTCTCTTCTGGCGCCGCTGCTCCCGGAGGAGCTCCCGGCACGGCGATGGGTTCTCGGGCCTCCACGTTACTGCGGGACGAAGAGCTCGAGGAGATCAAGAAGGAGACCGGCTGTGAGTTCGGGTTGGGGGTGGGAACGCCGGGCGCCTCAGACTGGCCTCGCAACCGAGGGCGGCTGTCGCTAAGGTCTGGAACTCGGGTGCCTGTGAGGTTGGGGGGGTCCTGGGCAGCCTCCAGGTTTCGGGACCGAGAGCTGGAAGACCTGTTCTTCCAGCTGCAGCTTCCTGGAGCGGGGCTGTAGCTACTGTGGGGGTGTCCTTCCCTTCAACATCGGGAGTCTTGATCACTCTTAGAGCGTCGACGCCCCCCTTTTCTGCCCCTTGCCCATCAAAGTCCCCGAACTCCTTTCCTTTCTGTTGCCTAGCACCACCCTTCCCTATGAAGAGGCATCCTGAACAGTAGGTAAAGCCCGAGAAGCAAATTCAGGAACTCGAGATGGATTCTATAGAAAATCCATTTCTGGGCAAGAACCTAAAACCTCTGACAACTATGGGAAATTACAAAAAAGTTCTTGTCACAAATTAGGAAAACCACCCAGAAAGCAAGACCGTGTAGTAAGGCTTTGGGAGACGTGACCCGATGCCTGGAGACCTTTCAACAGGGATCTGGGATTGTGAGACTTCTTTCAATCTGAACTTCTAGAGAAAAAACACGGATACTATGAGCACCAGTTTTTTACTTACACGAGGATACTTGCTGGCCTAATTTCATATATATGTGTTGATTTCTACTGTGCTGGTGTACTTTTTTATTCGCTGTTGAAATTGGATGTGCTTCAAAAATCTCCGTGTGAATTTGTACTAGGAACTGATTTTTTTTTTTTTTTTTTAAACGGAGTCTCCCTCTGTCACCCAGGGTGGAGTGCAGTGGTGTGATCTCAGCACACTGCAACCTCTGCCTCCCAGGTTCAAGCGATTCTCTGGCCTCAGCCTCCCGAGTAGCTGGGAGTACAGGCGCCTGCCACCACACTTGGCTAATTTTTGTATTTTTGGTAGAGACGGGGTTTCACCATGTTGGCCAGGCTGGCCTTGAACTCCTGACCTCAAGTGATCCACCCGCCTCGGCCTCCCAAAGTGTTGCGATTACAGGTGTGAGCCACCCTGCCCTGCAGAACTGATTTTTTTTTTTTTTTTAATAGTCCAGTCTCTTCCTCATTAGCCTGCACAAAGGAGCAAAAGGACTCTGGGGATTCTGAAGCTCTGTAAAATACCAGCATACCTTTGAATAGTCCTTGATAATGCCATGTATGATACAATTGTATTGATGCATACAATATTTTATCTTTTCAGTAAACCTTTACGATTCTTGTTGAGTTAATGAATGATGTAGCACCTGAGCTCTGTCTCTTCATCATACCTGTCTTTGATAATGAGATGACCAGTAACTCACTCAGGGGCCCATATGCAGATAGTACCGAGGAGTGCTATGGACAACTACAGAATTACTCAGGCCTAGAATATGTTAAGTGCTGTTCTCTGCTTTGTGACAAGTTCAACTTTCTAGAGTTTTCAAGTTGGAAGGGATGTTATCTAGCCCCACCCCTTGCTGGATTGGTTTGCCCCTTTCAGCCTCCCCTAAAATATGGCCCTTAAGCCTCTCTGTAAAGACCTTTGATAGTGATAACCTCTCCACCTACCAAGGCAGTTCTTTTCACAATTTTGAATGACCCAAAGTAGTTATCTCTTTATAATTTGCAGTACTTGTTTGGCCACTGACTTACTCTGACCCTAGGAGTGGAGATACAAGCAGTTTGGATTCAGCAAGCATTTTATTACATTTTGTGGCCATAGCTTCTGGCCACATTTGTAATTAGAACTACTTTAGGTCTAGGGTGACACCGAATTAAAGTATTTGTGTTAAAGAGTCACATGGAGAAATAAGCAGAATGAAAGAGAAATAAATACAGAGTCACTTAACGAGAAAGTGTAAACCATAGTGAGGATGCAAAAAGCCATTTTTGCTTCAGAATGAAGGGAGCGGTAATCCCATTCTGGTTTACATACATTTGTCCAAATGGAAAGGGCCTGGATGGGATATTTTTACCATGTGGCTTGTGGAGAAACAACTGAGTGCTCATGGAAAAGCTGTTTTCCCCATTACCAAAGAGTGAGTCACTTGTGAGGGAGATTCGCTCCACAACCAGTGCAAATGTATGTATTGAGCCAGAATGCTTAGTGAAACAAGTGCTTACTGAATTTTTACAGTGTCTGTTCAGTACTGTGCTAGGTACTGAGAGCAGATGGTGACAAAAAAACGCCCACAACCTGGTTGGGGAGATAAGCCCAAGAGAGTTATGATTAGCATCATGACATAAGAAAGCTGAAATTGTGTGTCACCCACCTTCAGAAATCAGGGGAGAGAGCATCCCTGTGGGCTGTCCTCGTGGAGGATGGGAATTGGGCCTTGATACATGGATGAATGGAGTAATAGATTAACCTAGGGCATTTTGGGTGACTTCCAGGAGAGATGCCCCCAAGCCTGCTACAAAGTCATTCCTCTGTGCTGGGGACCATCAGTTTATCCAAATAGTGTCCATCATCAGAGTTGTTTTTTCTTTTTCTTTTTTTTTTTTTTTTTTTTTTGAGACGGAGTTTTTTGAGACGGAGTCTGGTTCTGTTGCCCAGGCTGGAGTGCAGTGGCCGGATCTCAGCTCACTGCAAGCTTCGCCTCCCGGGTTTACGCCATTCTCCTGCCTCAGCCTCCCGAGTAGCTGGGACTACAGGCGCCCGCCACCTCGCCCGGCTAGTTTTTTGTATTTTTTTTAGTAGAGACGGGGTTTCACCGTGTTAGCCAGGATGGTCTCGATCTCCTGACCTCGTGATCCGCCCGTCTCGGCCTCCCAAAGTGCTGGGATTACAGGCTTGAGCCACTGCGCCCGGCCCTTCTTTTTCTTTTTCTTTATTTTAGAGACAGGGTCTTTGCTCTGTCTCCCAGGCTGGACTACAGTGGCTTGAGCATAGCTCACTGCAAGCCTTGAACTCTGGTCTTAAGCCATCCTCCAGCTTCAGCGTCCCAAGTAGCTAGGACTACAGGCACATACCACCATGCTTAACTGATTTTTATCTTTATCTTTTGTAGAGATGGAGACTTGCTATTTTGTCGAGGCTGGTCATGAACTGCTGGCCTCAAGTGATTCTCAGGCCACTTTGGCCTCCCAAAGCGCTGGGATCACAGGTGTGAGCCACTGCACCAGGCCCAGAGTTGCTTTTTCAAAGAGTAATTTGGTATGATGCAAAGGATTTTGAAGAATAAAAACGGATATCCGGAGTGGGTAGAGAGGTGGACTTTGTCCTATTTTCATCTGCCTTTTGTTCTATGAAGAATGTGGAAAACTAACAGAAGCACTTTAAGAACAATTATAAGACATTTTACTACTTCCTTTGCCAGTAGAAAATGTAACATAATTGAGGAATACTAACTTTATATTCAATGCGAAAGCTGTGCATTGGAATTGATGATTATATTTAACCATATTTTTTGTAATTTTAAAGAGATTAGAATTTATACATGACTAGATTAGCTGGTATTTGATATTTAATGAATAACAGTAAGTGTTTGGAAAAGTAATACCTGTGAGCCTCAGTTTCATCATCTGTAAAATTAGAATAATAATAGTGCCTACTTTATAGGATTCTTACGGCAATTAAATGAGATGAATTATGTAAACTACTTAGAATAGTGTCTGGTATAATAAACTTCATGTGAATGTTGTTATTTTGAACCATAGATAACAATCATCTTACTGGGAAAATACCATTGGCATGTACTAGTTATAAAAACTATGTGTAGGGCTATATTATTGGGGAGGTGACAACATTTTATACTTCTTTAGTGGACATTTGATTAGGAATTAAGTACAGATTTTTTGCCAATTCCAAGGAAATAAAATTTTTAAAGGAGTTTTTAACAGTTAATGAAACTGTTAAGTCACGATGTTTTAACAGTTTAGGAACTGTCTAAGAAATGCTTTCTGTTGGCATATTTGCTAAATTGTCTTTGTTCTACTACCTTCTTTCAGACTTCTGCATTTTCATAAAGCTTATTTGAAAAAAAAGGTGTAATTGGGGATAAGCCACAAATGTCTTAGGAGTTTCTATAATCATCACCCTTAATTCACTTAATTGTAGCAGTAAGCTAGCTGTGAATTACTTAAAACTTTACGAGGCCAGGCGCAGTGGCTCACACCTGTAGTTCCAGCAGTTTGGGAAGCCAAGGTGGGTAGATCGCTTGAGCCCAGAAGTTCAAGACCAGCCTGGGCAACATGGGGAAACCTCATCTCTACAAAAAATAAATTTAAAAAAAATTAGCTGGACATGGTGAAGTGTGCCTGCAGTCCCAGCTACTCGGGAGGCTGAGGTGGGAGGATTGCTTAGGCGGGAGGTCAAGGCTGCAGTGAGTCATGTTTGCGCCACTGCACTCTGGCCTGGGAGAAAAAGACCCTATCTCAAAACAACAACAACACCACCACCACCACCTTGAGAAACAATTCATGCCATTCAAGTAGTAATGAATACAGATTATTTTTAGTCTCTACCTTGTGGTATGTGTCATATGGTACGGGAAGGGTGTTGAACAGGTTTAGGAAGTAAGTTGTACAGGTTGGTGAGGTTTTGTTTGTTTGAAAGAGTGTAGTAATGGTAGAGTTCTAACAGAGTACAAGCCTAGCAAAGGCAATTGCTTGAGAACAATTTCATGGCTAGAATGTAAGTAGAAATTCAACTTTAGGTTTCTCGTGCCTCTAAATGTAGGACCCTTCACAGCCCTCACCAGCCTGAAGGTTCCGTCACTGCAGAAAACCCGGCTGTCTTCTGCCTTCTATTGAGTGGAAATGCATGGATAACTAACACCTCTAGCTGGTTTTGGCTTAAGTGACTTGTAAAGCTCTGTACTTTTCGAGTTCTAGTGCAAAGTTTTATCCTCATTTGTTGCCATAAAGGGGTAAGAAGCAATTATTTGTCAATTAGAGAGGGCATTGTGGGAAAGAGATCCTAAGAACTTTTTTTTTTGAGACAGGGTCTCACTCTATTGCCCAGGCTGGAGTGTGGTAGTGCAGTCATAGCTCATTGCAGCCTCAAACTCCTGGCCTCAAGTGATCCTTCCACCTCAGCCTTTCAAAGTACTGGGATTACAGATGTGAGCCACTGTTTCCCTATGTTGGCCAGGACGGTCTTGATCTCTTGACCTTGTGATCCACCCACCTCCCAAAATCAAGCCTGATTTTTAATTTTTATTTATTTTTTTGAGACAGAGTCTTGCTCTATCGTCCAGGCTGGAGTACAATGGCATGATCACAGCTCACTGCAGCCTCAAGCTCCTGGACTCAAGCAGTCCTCCCAGCTCAGCCTCCTGAGTAGCTGGGACTATGGGCACATGCCACCATGCCTGGCTGATTTTTTATTTTTGTAGAGATAGGGTTCCACCATGTTGCCCAGGCTGGTCTCGAACTCCTGAGTTCAGGTGATCCACCCATCCCGGTCCCCCAGTGTGCTGTGATTACAGATGTGAGCCACTGGCCAGGAACTTTTTTGTGGTTGCAAGGAGCAGACAGTGGTCCAGAGCATAGAGTAGTTGGAGGTTTATTCATTTAGAGGATAATTGACCCCAGCAGCAGCTGCAAAGATACAAGCTTTATTTATGTAAATTTTTGGATAAACCATTTGAAAGTTGTAGGTATTAGAACTCTTCACCCTTTCATACTTCTGCATGTATCCCGTAAGTATTGGGATGGTTTTTATGTAACCACAATACCATTATCACACCTAAGAAAGTTGATAATACTTCTTAATATTATCTTTTTTTCTTTTTTTTTTTGAGACAGAGTCTTGCTCTTGTTGCCTAGGCTGGAGTGCAGTGGCTTGATGTGAGCTCACTGCAACCTCTGCCTCCTGTGTTCAAGCAATTCTCTTGCCTCAGCTTCCCAAGTAGCTGGGATTACAGGTGCCTGCCACCAGGCCCAGCTAATTTTTTGTATTTTTAGTAGGGACTAAAATATTTGCTAAATTGTCTTTGTTCTACCTTCTTTCAGACTTATGCATTTTCATAAAGCTTATTTGGAAAAAAAAAAAAGGTGTAATTGAGGATAAGCCACAAATGTCTTAGGAGTTTCTATAATCGTCACCCTTGATTCACTTAATTGTAGCAATAACCTGGGTTTCACCATGGCAGCCAGGCTGGTCTTGAACTGATCTCAGGCGATCCACCCACCTTAGCCTCCCAAAGTGCTGAGATTACAGGCATGAGCCACTACACCCGGCCCCTTTTTTTCTTTCTTTCTTTTCTTTTTCTTTTTTTAATTGAGATGGTGTTTCACTTTTGTCGTCCAGGCTGGAGTGCAGTGGAGTGATCTCAGCTCATTGCAACCTCTGCCTCCTGGCTTCAAGTGATTCTCCTGCTTCAGCCTCCCAAGTAGCTGGGATTATAGGCATGTGCCACCATGCCCAGCTAACTTATTTTTAGTAGAGATGAGATTTCACCACGTTGGCTAGGCTGATCTCAAACTCCTAACCTCAGGTGACGTGCCTGCCTCAGTCTCCCAAAGGGCTGGGAGTATAGGTGTGAGTCACCTTAATATCATCTATCATTCACTTCCTTTTCAAATTTCTCCAATTATAAGAAGGTAGATTTTATTTGTTTTATATAATGTTTTAAAATCTCTCTTAATCCTAAGAGACTAGTCCAGTGCTTGAAGTCTTCACGTCAGGGGAAATGTTAAGGTGTAGTGTGTTCCGGGAAGCACAGGCTTCAGCTTTCCTTTATCTAGAGCTACCTTTAGCTGCACTTGTAATCTTTACCTAGGTTATCAATCTGTTCTTCTGCATTAAGATTTGGAATAAAGGCAAGGACTTTTTCTTTTTTTCTTTTTTTTTCCCCGAGAGGGAGTCTCGCTCTGTCGCCCAGGCCGGAATGCAGTGGCCGGATCTCAGCTCACTGCAAGCTCCGCCTCCCGGGTTCAGGCCATTCTCCTGCCTCAGCCTCCCAAGTAGCTGGGACTACAGGCGCCCGCCACCTCGCCCAGCTAGTTTTTTTGTATTTTTTAGTAGAGACGGCCAGGATGGTCTTGATCTCCTGACCTCGTGATCCGCCCGTCTCGGCCTCCCAAAGTGCTGAGATTACAGGCTTGAGCCACCGCGCCCGGCCTTTTTTTTTTTTTTTTTGAAACGGAGTCTCGCCTGTCGCCAGGCTGGAGTGCAGTGGTGCAATCTCGGCTCGCTTCAACCTCCTCCTCCTGGGTTCAAGTGATTCTCCTGCCTCAGCCGCCTGAGTAGCTGGGACTACAGGCGCCCGCCACCATGCCCAGCTAATTTTTGTATTTTTAGTAGAGACAGGGTTTCCCCATGTTGGCCAGAATAGTCTCAATTTCTTGACCTCGTGATCCACCCACCTCCCAAAAGTGCTGGGATTACAGACGTGAGCCACCACGCCTGGCCCTCCAAAATAACTTTTTCTTACTCCCTTTTTGTTTTTATTCTTCCCTCTGCCATTTCTGCTTGGCACTTCTCTGAAATGCCTTCCTCCTCTTTGCACAATGCAGTGATGATAGAAAGATTTCAACAAGGTTAACAGCGTCTTTTTTTGCTTTTTGTGTATGTGTTTTTTTTGAGACAGAGTCTCACTCTGTCACCCAGGTTGGAGTGGAGGGGTGTGATCATACCTCACTGCAACCTTGAACTCGTGGGCTGAAACAGTCCTTTTGCCTCAGCCTCCCAAGTAGCTGGGCGTACAGGAATGCGCCACCATGCCCAGCTAATGATTCATTGATTGATTGTGGAGATGAGGTCTTGCTTTGTTGCCCAGGTTTTGAACTGGTCTTTCCTCAAGGGATCCTCCCACTTTAGCCTCCCAAAGTGCTAGGATTGCAGGCATGAGACACCGCCCTCAGCCAAACAGGGTCTTTTACATAATCTTTCAACAATTTAAAATGATTATTTACTCATACCAGTGGAGAAAAAATACAGCTTTATTCAAGACATGTTTATAGCCAGGAGCGGTGACTCACGCCTGTAATCCCAGCACTTTGGGGTGGCCGAGGGGGATGGATCACGAGGTCAGGAGATTGAGACCATCCTGCCTAACATGGTGAAACTCCATCTCTACTAAAAATACACACACAAAAATTAATTGGGCATGGTGGCGGGCACCTGTAGTCCCAGCTACTCTGGAGGCTGAGGCAGGAGAATGGCCTGAGCCCGGGAGGCGGAGTTTGCAGTGAGCTGAGATTGCGCCATTGCACTCCATCCTGGGTGACAAAGCGAGACTCTGACTCAAAAAAAAAAAAAAGACATGTTTATATGCACGGCCTTCTCTGAGAGTAACTGTCAACTCCTGATACTTCCTTTGAGTTACCAAGAATTGTGCAGGTTTTGGGCACCTGTCTGACTAGCTTAGAGCCTTCTGGGGAAAATACTTCCCTGGAAACATGATCGGCCTTCATTCACACCAGTTCCAATACCTTTCTACACATAGATGGTGTAACTCCTTTATAGGTAGATTGGAATTGTTCTGAGATTGCTTTATATTCTTTGTCACAGTGAATTTGGTACCTAAATTAAAGCCTTCTCTCCTTCTTTTTGTTAACAGAATTATTTGTAACCATATCATTATGGTTCTAAAATTTGTCCTAAAATTTTCGAGTTTAGTTTAGATATGACCATATTCGTTAATATTAAAAGTTGACATTTGGTTTTATGTTTCTCCACTGACTCCCATATAACCCAGTTCGTCCTGGAAGATAGCAGATTTTTTTAAATGTTTTGGCTACTTATTTACATTATTTATTTTTAACATATTAGTACTTTTTTTGTTATTATTTGTTTTGTTTTGAGGCGTAATTTCACTCTGTCACCCAGGCTGGAGTGCAGTGGTGAGATTTCAGCTCACTGCAACCTCTGCCTCCCAGGATCAAGCGATTCTCCTCCTGCCTCAGCCTCCCAAGTAACTGAGATTACACCACCACACCTGGCTAATTTTTGTATTTTTAGTAGAGACAGGGTTTCACCAGGTTGGCCAGACTGCTCTTGAACTCTTGGCCTCAGGTGATCTGCCTGCCCTCAGCCTCCCAAAGTACTGGGACTACAGGCTTGAGCCACCACGCCCTGCCACATTTTGAATTTAGCAGCCATAAACTGGTCTTAACATACTATAGGAGGTTTTAGTGTCTAGTTATTTTATTTTATTTTATTTATTATTATTTTATTTTTTATTTTCTATATTTTTGAGACAGAGTCTCGCTCTGTCACCCAGGCTGGAGTGCAATGGCGTGATCTCCGCTCACTGCAAACTCCACCTCCTGAGTTCATGACGTTCTCCTGCCTCAGCCTCCCGAGTAGCTGGGACTACAGGCGCCCACCACCACGCCTGGCTAATTTTTTGTAGAGACAGGGTTTCACCGTGTTTGCCAGGATGGTCTTGATCTCCTAACCTCATGATCCGCCTGCCTCAGCCTCCCAAAGTGCTGGGATTACAGACGTGAGCCACCGCGCCCGGCCTCAGTGCCCAGTTATTTTGGATGATATAGATTAGAAAGATGTTTAATGGCTCATATGTGGATTTTTTTTGGTTTAAAATAATTTTTTTTAAAATTTTTGTAGAGAAGAGGTTTCACTCTGTTCCCCAGCCTGGTCTTGAACTCCTGGCCTCAAATTATTGTCCTGCCTCTGCCTCTGAAAGTCCTGGGATTATAGGTGCCAGCCATCATGCCTGGCTCTCATTTGTTCATTGAAGGGGTCGGATTAGATAACCTTTCTTCCAATTTTAAAATTATATAAATTGGATTAAGAAGTACTCCAAAGCAATATAGAAAAAGTGTGAATTACTAAATGAAAAGCAAGCTATTACAACTTAGTCAAGTATACAAGTAACTGATATTAGATGATATATGAAGAGCCAGGCGCGGTGGCTCAAGCCTGTAATCCCAGCACTTTGGGAGGCCGAGGAGGGTGGATCACCTGAGGTTGAGAGTTCAAAACCAGCTTGACCAACATGGATAAACCCCGTCTCTACTAAAAATACAAAATTAACTGGGCGTGGTGGTGCATGCCTATAATTCCAAATACTTGGGAGGCTGAGGCGGGAGAATCGCTTGAACCCGCGAGGCGGAGATTGTGGTGAGCCGAGAACGTACCATTGCACTCCAGCCTGGGCAACAAGAGCGAAACTCTGTCTCAAAAAAAAGGTATATGAAGAAATGAAAATGGCAGTGTTGGGATTGTGAACAAATTTTGCTTTTGGGAAGTGTAGTAATTTTTTTTTTTTTTTTAAGTGTGCAGTGATGGGATCTCCGCTCACAGCAGCCTTTGCCTGCCTGGTTCAAGTGATTCTCCTTCCTCAGCCTCCCAAGTAGCTGGGACTACAGGCGCACACCACTATGCCCAGCAAATTTTTGTATTTTTAGTAGAGATGAGGTTTCACCATGTTGGCCAGGATGGTCTCGATCTCTTTTCCTCTTGATCCACCCCCCTTGGCCTGCCAAAGTGCTGGGATTACAGGTGTGAGCCACTGCGCCCGGCCCGAAATTTAGTAATTCTTTAACTGACTTATTTTTGCTAAACTAAAGGAAACTTTAGTGCAAGAGTAGCCTGTGAGGCCTGAGGCCAGAACTGGGATAGACTGGTCAACTTCTTAAAGAAAACGGTTGTAACTGGCAAAGTCAGCAGGGAAATGAGGGGTGATTAGTGCAGCAGTAATACGTGTGCCTTCAGGCTCAGGATGTAAGCATGATGCTGATAATAGCTGACCTGGAGTGCTTGCTATGTACCAGGCACTTTGCCAAGCACTTTCCTTTCATTGACTGGTGAGTTCGCTCTACGATCCCATTCACATACCCCTCTCTAGTAAGCGGTGGTGCTAGGAATGGAATCAGAATCTGTCTGCCTAACCCTCACGTGTGTGTACACTTCACAGTGAGCCATTTATACCTGCCTGACTGGCAAAACAGTCCACAACTGTCTCCTTAGTGACTGGATCCCTGCTGGCTCTGCCCTGATGGAAATGCTTTTGCCTTCTCTGCTCAGTGATCACCTTAGAGCGCTAGGACAGAACAGAGCCCAGCTTCAAGGGTGAAACCTGATGCTGAAGAATTCACAGCCACACACAGTGTGTCCTTTTATCCTAGCTCTGAGCCACTCACCACCTGCTTGTCCCTGTTTACTTTGTCCCATTGTTCCCAACACTACAAGTAAATTTTTGTTTCATGAGCTGAGGCCGGAGGACACCTTATCAGAACTACTTTGGCCACCCTTTAAACCTCTGAAGGTACAGCCTAGGACAAAGTCCACGCTTGTCACACCCTTTTTGGCTGTTGTCTTTTCTCCTCTGATAATTCTTGTTTGTTTCCTCTCTCTTACTTCCATTCTATCAGGAGACTAAACTATTTCCCAGAAAGGCCTTTTTGAGTTTTTAGTGTTATTGTGTACCTGCCATTATTGCGTCATTTTAATTGTCAACTTGTATCTTGAGTTTATGGACTAAATCCAAAATGAGGAGCAAAATAGCTTTCTGGTAAGTGTCATCTGATGATAGCATGACCATTTTACGAATTTGCCTAATGTGCTTCCTTGGAGCCAGTTCCCTTCCTGGGAACTCAGTGAAGCTCATGCAAGCACAGAAAAGAGGCTGATCTTTTACCCAAAGGTCCATCCCTAGGGAAAAGATAAAGCCTCTAATCTTGGTGTAGGAGTAAACCAGATTTTTAAAATAGAATCTGTTTGATGTACCTCAATCAAACATTCTACACACAACACCTACCTAGCAGTACAGCCTAAAACAGCAAACTGATCAAACTGTTTTTCAATCAAAACAGGCATTTTTAGCTGGGAACTGTGGCTCATGCCTGTAATCCCAGCTACTTGGGAGACTGGGGCACGAGAATCGCTTGAACCCAGGAGGTGGAGGTTACAGTGAGCAGAGATTACATCACTGCACTCCAGCCTGGGTGACAAAGTGAGACTCTATCCCCAAAAAATAAAATAAAATAAAATAAAATTTGAAAAATAAGTAAAATAGGCTGGGCATGGTGGCTCACGCCTGTAATCCCAGCACCTTCGGAGGCTGAGGCAGGTGGATCACCTGAGGTCAGGAGTTCAAGACCACCCTGGTCAACATGGCAAAACCCTGTCTCTACTAAAAATACAAAATTAGCTGGGCTTAGTGGTGGGTGCCTGTAATCCCAGCTACTTGGGAGGCTGAGGTAGGAGAATCGCTTGAACCTGAGAAGTGGAGGTTGCAGTGAGCCAAGATCTTGCTATTGCACTCCAGCCTGGGCAACAAGAGTGAAACCCCATCTCAGAAAAAAAAAAAAAGAAAGAAAAAAAAAGAAAAGAAAAAAGGAAAATAAAATAAAGTAAAAACATATGTTTTCTTAGTGTCTAAGTCAGCGCATTGAAACATGAAAGTTTCACAGCTTCCTTTTAAACTAAATTTGGGCCGGGCGTGGTGGCTTACCCCTATAATCCCAGCAGTTTGGGAGGCTGAGGTGAGTGGATCACCTGAGGTCAGGAGTTCAAGACCAGCCTAGCCAACATGGGGAAACCCCGTATCTTCTAAAAATACAAAAAATTAGCTGGGTGTGGTGGCGGATACCTGTAATCCTACTACTTGGAAGTCTGGGGCAGGAGAATCACTTGAACCCAGGAGGCGGAGGTGGCAGTGAGCTGAGATCTTACCACTGCACTCCAGCCTTGGTGACAAGAGCAAAACTTTGTCTCAATAAAATAGGATGGGATAGGATTGGACAGGACAGGACAGGACAAAAATTTGCCTTTGTTTTGTTAAATCTTAACTGTCTGATATTCATCACAGTCTTAATTAAGCCTAGACTTCATTCCTGAGATTGAATTTTGATTGCCCTTGATTTAGTTTTTTTCTAACTCCTTTCATTCTTTAGCTTTTAAACTTTCTGCTTTAACATTCTAGAGATAAGAGTTGCGACATCCCTGTCCTACTGAATTTTGAAGCATTTGACAGCGAGGGGTGGGTTCAGCGTGAATGAGGGCTACTCCCCGCCAGCTGGGACTAATTTTGTGCTCTTTAGTTTCCCACAGTCAAATCACTCGCCTCTACAGCCGGTTCACCAGCCTGGACAAAGGAGAGAACGGGACTCTCAGGTAGGCAGTGTTTTTCTTTATTTTCCTCACGGAAACCAGAAACTCTCTGGCAGTGTCTGAATAGCTGCCTTTATCCCTAGGATAGACATGATAGGCATCCAGCATGCAGATAGCAAGGACCATTTCTCTACTGGTCTTTGAGCATCATTGATCCACAAGGGAATTAAATCAGCAGAACAGGCTGGGCGTGGTGGCTCATGCCTGTAATCCCAGCACTTTGGGAGGCCAAGGCAGGCGGATCATGAGGCCAGGAGGTCGAGACTAGCCTGACCAACATGGTGAAACCCTGTCTCTACTAAAAATACAAAAATTAGCCCAGTGTGGTGGCAGGCGCCTGTAATCCCAGCTACTCAGGAGCTGAAGTAGGAAATTGCTTGAACCCTGGAGGCAGAGGTTGCAGTGAGCCAAGATTGCACCACTGCACTCCAGTCTGGGCAACAGAGCAAGACTCCATCTAAAAAAAAAAAAAAAAACAGCAGAACTATGACAATTAAATGCATTACCAGGTGCGTGCTGCTTTATTCCAACTCCCCTTCATTTAGGTGATCATTGTTCTGATCCTAGGAATGTATTTTCAAGATTTCAGCTCTCTCTGCTTACATTTTCCCATAATCCTTTCCCAAACATTGGCTTTTAGGAAGCTGACCCGTGGCAGTCCCAAGTGGTCCAGGTTGTTTTGTCTTCTCTCATTTACCAACCCATAACCCTAAGGTTCATCACTTTATGTATGTTAATGTTGGACAGAATGTTCAGTATTTTAGTCTAGAGCAGTGGTTCTCATCTGAGGGCCATTTTGCCGCCTGGGGCACAATGTCTGGAAACATTTGTAATTGCCATGACTGGAGAATGCTACTAGTACGTAGTGGGTTGTGGCCAGAGATGCTGCTAAACATCCTACAGTGCACAGGACAGCCCACATGACAAAGAATTATTCTGGTCTAGATGTCAGTAGTGCCAAAATTGAGAAACTCTGGTCTGGGGAAGTATATGACATCAGAGTGATGTAATGCTGCATTGTTTTATGTTTGTAATTGTCTTACCATAGTCAAATGAAACATTATTTACCATTATCTCCCACACTAACTGTCAGTAGCAACCTTTCTTATACTGGGGTTCTTCATCTTTGATTGGCATGTACTGAAGCTGTTGCCTTTCCTTGTGGCTGGCATGAAGCAGCTTAGGACTTCTTTAGATAGCTTCTAGCACAGGTGTTGGATGTAGCGTAAAGGGGGAGGAATACAGTTGCTAAGCCTTTGGACAAAATCATCACCCCAAATAGAAACCCCATACTCATTAAGCATGCGGTTAAGCAAACCTGTTTCCTCCTTCTCTCACTCCCTGGCAATCATAAATCTACCTTCTTTTTCTCTCTGGACAATTCATATAAATGCAATTATGTGGTCTTATAACTGACTTCTTCCAGCTAGGCGCGGTGGCTCATGCCCGTAATCCTAGCATTTTCGGAGGCCGAGGCAGGTGGATCACCTGAGGTCAGGAGTTCGAGACCAGACTGGCCAACATGGGGAAACCCCGTCTCTATTAAAAATACAAAAATTAGCCAGTTGTGGTGGTGGGTGCCTGTAATCCCAGCTACTCAGGAGGCTGAGGCAGGAGAATTGCTTGAACTTGGGAGGCGGAGGTTGCAGTGAGCCCAGATTGTGCTGTTGTACTTCAGCCTGGGCGACAGAGAGAGACTTTGTCTCAAACAAACAAACTGACTTCTTCTACTTAACATGATGTTGTTAAGGTTCATCCATGATGTAGGACCAGTACTTCATTCCTTTTTATGGCTGAATAAATGGTCTGTCATATGGATATGTCACATTTGTGTATCCATTCAGCAGTTGGTAAACATTTGAGTTTACACCTTTGGAGTATTACAAATAGTGTTGCTTTGAACATTTTTGGGTGCACATGTTTTAATTTCTCTTGGACATTCACCTAGCAGTGGAATTGTGGGTCATATGAATTGTCTTTTCACTCTTTTTTTTTTTTGAGAGGGAGTCTCGCTCTGCCGCCCAGGCTGGAGTGCAGTGGCCGGATCTCAGCTCACTGCAAGCTCCGCCTCCCGGGTTCACGCCATTCTCCTGCCTCAGCCTCC
>NW_012103698.1:2559513-2569522 GCF_000951045.1 Mandrillus leucophaeus | reverse complement strand
AAGAAGAAGAAGAAAAGAAAGATTGAAAACTTGCCAGGCGTCGGTATTGCCTGCTCCTTAAAATCTAAGTAAGGGCCAAGCGTGATGGCTTACCACCTGGCTGTAATCCAGCACTTTGGGAGGCCGAGGCAGTTGGATCACTTGAGGCCAGGAGTTCGAGACCAGCCTGGCCAACATGGTAAAACCCCATCTTTACTAAAAATACAAAAATTAGCCGGGTGTGATGGCACATGCCTGTAATTCCAGGTACTTGGGAGGTTGAGGCAGGAAAATCGCTTGAACCTGGGAGGTGAAGGTTGTAGTGAACCAAGATTGTGCCACTGCCCTGCACCCTGGGCAACACAGTGAGATCCTGTCTTTAAAATAAAAAAATAAATAAATCTGGCCAGTTGTGGTGGCCCATTCCTGTAATCCCAGCACTTTGGGAGGCTGAGATGGGCAGATCACCTGAGGTCAGGAGTTCGAGACCAGGCTGGCCAATATGGTGAAACCCCATCTCTACTCAAAATACAAAAATTAACTGGGTGTGGTGGGCGCATGCCTGTAATCCCAGCTGCTTGGGAGGCTGAGAGGCAGGAGAATCGCTTAAACCTGGGAGGTGGAGGTTGCAGTGAGCCAAGATCATGCCACTGCACTCTAGCCTGGGCAACAAAGCGAGACTCCATCTCAAATAAAATAAAATAAAATAAATAAATAAATAAATAAATATCTAGGTAAGATTTGCTCAACCCTTAAGATACCATTTCACAGCCTGTAGAAAGCCAGCAGACTAGCTTACTCATTTGGCAGGTATTTACTGAGTATCTATGATGTGCCAGACACTGTTCTCCAAGCTGGCAATTTTTTTTTTTTTGTAAGAGACAGGGTCTCATTCTGTCTGCAAGGCTGGAGTGTAATGGCGTCCTCACAGCTCACTGCAGCCTCAACCTCCTGGGCTCAGGCAGTTCTCCCACCTCAGCCGCCCAAGTAGCTGGAACTACAGGTGTGCACCACTATGCCTGGCTAATTTTTTTTTTCTTTTTACTTTTAGCAAAACAAAAAAGTGCACATTATGTGGTACAGTGGAGTAGTTTCTTCTAGGTATTCAAGGTAACTTGGTGCTTCTCCCATTACTTTTATTTTCATTTTTTTTGGAGACAGGGTCTCACCTTGTTGCCCAGGCTGGTCTCAAACTCTTGGGCTCCATCAGTCCTCCCGCCATGACCTCCCAAAGTACTGGGATTACAGGCATAAGCCACTGTACCTGGCCTGAAAGCTCTAGGTCATAAACCTGTTCTTTGATCTCTATCATGGTGTGGATTGAAATATAAGAAAGGTTGGGCGAGGAGACTCATGCCTGTAATCCCAGCATTTTGGGAGGCTGCGGTGAGAGGATTCCTTGAAGCCAGGAATCCCAAGACCAGCCTGGGCAACATAGTGAAACCCCGTCTCTACAAAAAAATAAATGAGAGAAGCACCAAGCTACCTTGAATACCTAGAATAAATTATCCAATTGTACCACATAATGTGCCACATAGTAAACAAGTAATGCATTTTATGTAAATTGTTTTGTCGGACCCACCCACCAGTGGCATTTCACTCTGGCTGTGCCTCCTGACAATTATCATCTTAGCCTGTGGCCATCCAATTAAATTGTCTTCCCCCTTCTCTCAACCCTCTCCTCTTCTACCCCCTCTAGCCTTAGAAATGAGTTGGCCTAACTCGGAACTCTTCTCTGGTAGAGAGTGATCCAGTTCTCTCCAGCCGTTGTTGCCAAACTCAGCTTAAGGCCAATCTTGATCTTTCCAGGACCCATCAGGGTGCTCATCTGAATATAAGTGGCTTCCAATCTTTTGTTACCTGGAACAGCCTCCACCTTCTTTTTTTGGTTTTTGTTTTTGAGACAGAGTCTCACTGTATTGCGCAGGCTAGATTGCAGCGGTGCCATCATGGCTTACTGTAGCCTCCCACCTCAGCCTCCTGAGTAGCTGGGACTACAGGCACGTGTCACTCTGCCTGGCTACCTTTTATATTTTTTTGTAGAGAGGAGGTCTCGCCATGTTCCCCATGACTAATCTCGAACTCCTGAGCTCAAACCATCCGCCTGCCTCAGTCTCCCAAAGTGCTGGGACTACAGGTGTGTGCCACTGTACCCGGCCTTCACCCTCTTTTTTTTTGAGACGGAGTCTCGCTCTGTCGCGCAGGCTGGAGTGCAGTGGCGCGATCTCGGCTCACTGCAAGCTCCGCCTCCTGGGTTCATGCCATTCTCCTGCCTCAGCCTCCTGAGTAGCTGGGACTACAGGTGCCTGCCACCACACCCGGCTAATGTTTTTGTATTTTTAGTAGAGATGGAGTTTCACTGTGTTAGCCAGGATGGTCTTGATCTCCTGACCTCGGGATCCACCTGCCATCGCCTCCCAAAGTGTTAGGATTACAGGCGTGAGCCACTGCGCCCGGCCTCGCCTTCACCTTCTTAAGAAGGCAGTTGTAGTTATTAGGAGAAAGATTTTCCCTTCAACAACGTTTTGTTTTTTTTTTTTTTTTTTTTACTTTCCTCTTCAAGGTGCTCCATGTCTGGGGCCTGAAGCCAAATTCTGCAGAGTGAGAGGCTACAGTGTACAGTCTGGGGCATTCTGCATTCCTTTGTAGTGATCAGCTCCAGTGGGACATAAAGCAGAATCTGTGGAAGGCTTTGGTTAGAATGCAGCTTCTTCAGAGTGCTTTTGGAGACGCACTCCAAAGTATGCTTTATAGAACAGTCATTCCTTGGTCTATCAATAGGTGTTGTGTTTAAAAAAAAAAAAAAAAAAAGCAAAAAGTTATTGACTAAAATTTGTGAAAAGCTTGGTCAACAAGCTTAAATAGGCTTCCTAATTACGAGATTTCACCACATCTTTAATATACTCGGGTGAATTGGGAACATTCAGGGGAGTAGTGTTGTAAACAGTGTTCGCCAGATTGATTTGCAATTTCCCTGTCTGCCTTTTTACATGGACCGTCTCTTCAGATTGATATTTCACAAAATATAGATATGTACTGTAACCTTATAAACCTTACTTTCTTCCGATGCCATTATTTTGGATGAGATATTTCTACCATTGCCATAGAAATTGTTTTTTCTAAAAAGGCAGCTTAGGCCGGGTGCAGTGGCTCTTGCCTGTAATCTTAGCACTTCAGGAGGCTGAGGCAGGAGCATTGCTTGAGCCCAGGAGTCTGAGACCAGCCTGGGCAACATAGGGAGACCGGGAGACCCTGTCTCTAATTTAAAAAAAAAAAAAAAAAAAGAAAAAGGCAGCTGGCAGTGATCCCCAGCCTTTTTGGGACCAGGGACCAGTTTTATGGAAAATAATTTTTCTCCTGGGGGTAGGTGGGATAGTTTCAGGATGAAACTGTTCTACCTTAAAGCAGCAGGCATTAGATTCTCATAAGGAGCACTCAATGTAGATCCCTCACATGCGCAGTTCACAATAGGGTTTGTGTTCCTATGAGAATCTGGTGCTACCACTGATCTGACAGGAGGCGGTGCTCAGGTGATAATGCTCACTTGCACTCTGTTCACTCCTGCTGTGTAACCCGGTTCCTAACTGGCCACAGACTGGTACTGGTCTGCAACCCAGAGGTTGGGGACGCCAGGGGGGCCTAAAGTGGTCTTTTGCAGGTCAGGTTAAGGTAAGAGCCTGGTTGGTATCTGAACACAAAGATGGTTTATCTTCTTTAAATACTCTCTGTTCTGATGTAATCTATGGAGTTACAAGGCAGAATAATGATTACCCTTTGGGGAGGGGAGCAGGTAAAGACAAAAGGAGCATAAGGGAAGCTTCCAGGTATTGGTAATAATCAGTTTCTTCATCTGGAGGCTGGATAGAGTCTTCCCTTGGTGAAAATTTATGCCGAATGCTTTTGATTTGTGTACTTTTCTGTTTGTTATACTTCAATAAAGTTTGCTTTAAAAATATCCTCTGGGCCGGGCATGGTGGCTCATGTCTGTAATCCTAGCACTTTGGGAGACTGAAGTGGGTGGATCACAAGATCAAGAGATCGAGACCATCCTGGCCAACATGATGAAACCCGTCTCTACTAAAATTACAAAAATTACCTGGGCGTGGTGGTGCATGCCTATAGTTCCAGCTACTCTGGAGGCTGAGGCAGGAGAATTGCTTGAACCTGGGAGGCAGAGGTTGCAGTGAGCCGAGATTGTGCCACTGCACTCCAGCCTCATGACAGAGCGAGACTCCATCTGAGAAAAAAAAAAAAGTCTTAAATACCTCCTCTTGATATTCTGAAATTTCATCTGTATATATCTTATTGTGAAATATTCTTTATTATTCATTGTTCAGCATTAGGTGAACCTTCTTATACTAAAAATGAGTCCTTTAGCTGGGAAGTTTGCTTCTGTTCCTTTTTTTTTTTTTTTTTTGGTAAGAAGCCTCACCTGGATTTTGTTCCTATTTTAAAATTTATTTATTCTCCTCCTCTTTATTATTTATTTATTTATTTTTGAGACGGAGTTTCGCTCTTATGGCCCAGGCTGGAGTGCAGTGGCGCGATCTCAGCTCACTGCAACCTCCGCCTCTCGGGTTCATTCGATTCTCCTGCCTCAGCTTCCCTAGTAGCTGGGATTATAGGCATGCGCCACCACGCCTGGCTAATTTTGTATATTTAATAGAGACAGGGTTTCTCCATATTGGTCAGACTGGTCTCAAACTCCTAACCTCAGGCGATCTGCCTGCCTTGGCCTCCCAAAGTGCTGGGATTACAGGCGTGAACCACTGCACCTGGCCATCTTATCCATTTAATTTAAAAATACGGATTAAATGCTTTAGCTAATGGAAATTTTTGTCATTTCAGTGTTAATAAATACGTTGTACCATATGATTAACCTCTCATACTACTTAAATATGGAAAGCTGTGTTTTCTTTTTTTTTTTTTTGAGACAGAGTCTCACTCTGTTTCCCAGGCTGGAGTGCAGTGGTGCTGTCTTGGCTGACTGCAACCTCTGTCTCCCTGGTTCAAGCAATTCTCTGCCTCGGCCTCCCGCGTAGCTGGGATTACAGGCACCCGCCACCACGCCCATCTGATTTTTGTATTTTTAGTAGAGACGGGGTTACATCATTTTGGCCAGGCTGGTCTTGAACTTCTGACCTCATGATCCACCCGCCTCCACCTCCCAAAGTGCTGGAATTACAGGCGTGAGCCACCATGCCCAGCCTAGAAAGCTGTGTTTTCTAATTGAATGTGTTTTCCAGTGGGTATGTCCTATTAACAGATTTTTATCTCCTCATTATGTACAAGTCAACTAAAGCAACAACCTGTGGGTGCTTGAGATAGAAGTTACCTGTGAGGCTGAATCTCTGTAAGAGAAGGCACTTGTGCAGTGAAGGCGAGCAGTGTAGAGGGATGGCATGTCTGGTTACTAACAGTCTCAAAACTCTGGTTTTTCTGAGCATCCCTATGCCCTTGAATGTCTGGAAAACCACTTCCCATTGGAAATTTGTTGGCCACAAAGAATGCCATTGTACATGGCTCTGTTCTCAGAATTGACTACTACCAGTGATACTGTCTTTTTCTCAAAAAATCTTCAAAGAAGGTTTTCCTAGGTATACCATGAGGCAGAACATAATGTTGGTATGTTTTTCAGTGAATCCACACAAATCTATTTTCAGATGGATCTTATGCTTGTGGTGTTTAGGTCACTTTGGAGTATTTATTTTTTTCTATTAGGTTTATGTTGATGGGCAAATTTGAGAAGCTAAGTTTTAGAGAAACTGCCCAGATCTCCATTCTACTATAAAGCAACCAGTAATAATAACTTGTTTGTATATTGTTTATTTAACAGTTGACAAATTATTTTTTATACTCTTTCTGTTTTGTTTTGTTTTTTTCTGTTTTGAAACAGGGTCTCACTCTGTCACCCAGGCTAGAAGGCAGTGATGTTATCATCGCTCCTTGCAACCTTGACCTTCTAGGCTCAAACAGTCCTCCCGCTTCAGCTTCCCAAGTAGCTGGGACTACAGGCACGTTCCACCATGCCCGGCTAATTTTTTGTTTTTTTAAATTTTTTAGAGATGTGGTCTTGCTCTGTTGCCCAGGCTGGTCTGGAACTGCTAGCCTTAAGCAGTTCTTCCGCCTTGGCCTCCAAAAGTGCTGGGATTATAGGCTGAGCTGCCATGTGCAGCCCTCTTTCTTTTTAACTTTAATACTTTTAGCAATATTCTCCTTGATCTGAGTGACTGGAACTACATTATGTATACAATCTAAATTCTAAGACTAGAGTTAGATAGTATTAAAGGACAGGTCCTTATTGACATCGGAGGGCCAAGTGTACACTTCCTTATTGAGACTGAAGTTCAGGCTAGGTTGTGCATCACCACTTGATACTAGACTTGGTTTTTAAACTGCCTCTTCTCAGCTAAAGTTTCTTAAGCTTGTTAGACATTAAACTGAGGTATGTGGCCATGCAATTCAAATCAGCCTTAGTCTTACTTTAAAAGGGAGTAGTTATTGTTTCTTGACCTCTGTCAGACAAGAGGAGCTACATTTTGATGATAGTGTAGACTTTGTATTACAGAACAAATTATGTAATAAAAGCTTTGTACATGTTTGTTGAATTAAATAATCAGGACCTCGGTAATTTTCTCTTTCATCATCTTAAGCAATCCAGTTATCTTATGAACAATTTCTTCTGGTTTATTCATTGATATAAAATTATTACCCTAAATGGTCAAGAAAAGACTAGAATCCAGGATGATTGTTCCAGAGCTTTGTGTTCAGTCCACCAGGTCAGTTTCTACCTGTGTCACCAAATGTGGTGGAGATGAGCTTGCTGAATTAATTAAGCACCATGTAAACGTTAAACCACAAGAAGAGAAGAGTGTGAAGTCTCCGGGGTACAGCAGGAGTATTTTATTATCTTCCGTCTTTGCCAGCTTATATTACAAAGAGGGTGGAGATATACATTTTATCTCTCCGCAAGTAAACTTCTTGAAGGCAGGAGTAAAATCTATTCAAGTTTATAATCTTTTTTTTTTTTTTTTTTTTTTTTTTTTTGAGACGGAGTCTCGCTCTGTCGCCCAGGCTGGAGTGCTGTGGCCGGATCTCAGCTCACTGCAAGCTCCGCCTCCCGGGTTCACGCCATTCTCCTGCCTCAGCCTCCCGAGTAGCTGGGACTACAGGCGCCCGCCACCTCGCCCAGCTAGTTTTTTGTATTTTTTTAGTAGAGACGGGGTTTCACCGTGTTAGCCAGGATGGTCTCGATCTCCTGACCTCGTGATCCGCCCGTCTCGGCCTCCCAAAGTGCTGGGATTACAGGCTTGAGCCACCACGCCCGGCCATAATCTTTTTTTTTTTTAACTTTTTATCTGGAAATAATTTTAAACTTGAAGAAAAGTTACAAGAACAATACAAGATAACTTATACTCTGATACCCAGATTCACCAGTTGTCACATACTTCACTGTTTATTTCCTATAAAAAGGACATTCTCAGATCGAACTCAAGAAAGTTACATTTTGAAACAGTACCGTTATGTAATATTCCGTATTTTATATAGTCCGTGCTTCATTTTCACGTATTACCCGGTAATGTCCTTTATAGCAGGTGTTTTCCTAGTCCAGGATCATGTGTTGGGTTTTGTTGTATGTCTCTTTATCCCCCCTTGATCTGGAACAATCCTCTGCTTTTCTTTGTCCTCCATGACATTGATATTTTTGAAGACTATAGCACAGGTAAGTTGTAGACAGCTTTGTATTCTTGGCCCAGGAAACAACCAAAGAAAGTTTTTAAAAAGTACTTATTGAAAAACTTGGGGGCTGGGCGCAGTGGTTCACACCTATAATCCCAGGACTTTGGGAGGCTGAGGCGGGTGGATCACCTGAGGTCAGGAGTTCAAGACCAGCCTTGCCAAGATGGTGAAACCCCACCTCTACTAAAAATACAAAAATTACCCAGGTGTGGTGGCGCCCGCCTGTAATGCCAGCTACTTGGGAGACTGAAGCAGTAGAATTGCTTGAACCCAGGAGGCGGAGGTTGCAGTGAGTGGAGAGATCACGCCACTGCACTCCAGCCTGGGCAACAAGAGCAAAACTCCGTCTCAAAAAAAAAAAAAGAAAAATCTTGGGGAGAGTAACTTTCATTGAAAAGGTTCAGTATTAGGGCTGGGCACTGTGGCTCACGCCTGTAATCCCACCCAGCACTTTGGGAGGCCGAGGCCGGCAGATCACCTGAGGTCAGGAGTTCAAGACCAGCCTGGCCAACATGGTGAAACTGCGTCTCTACTAAATGTACAAAAAACTAGCCAGGTGTGATCGCAGGTGCCTGTAATCCCAGCTACTTGGGAGACTGAGGCAGGAAAATTGCTTGAACCTGGGAAGTGGAGGTGGCAACGAGTCAAGACCGTGCTGTTGCATTCCAGCTTGGGTGACTGAGCAAGACTCTGTCTCAAAAAAAAGTTCAATATAGGAAAGAAATGTGGTTTTTAGAAAAATAACACTTTGACTCAGACTTAGATTTAAATCACAGTTCTGCTACTTA
This sequence comes from Mandrillus leucophaeus, assembly GCF_000951045.1. NCBI lineage: Eukaryota > Metazoa > Chordata > Mammalia > Primates > Cercopithecidae > Mandrillus > Mandrillus leucophaeus. The sequence goes on along the minus strand of NW_012103698.1, from coordinate 2,561,015 downwards.
GGAGTAATGTGGCTTTGGGTAAGTTACTTTATCTTCCTGACTCTCAATTTCCTCAGCTCTAAAAGGGTATACATAAAACATGGGCATGAAGAAATGAGATAATGTATGTAAACAGTTAGAGCAGCACATGATGTGTATGCAATGAATGGTAGCTGATAATATTTGCTTTGGTATAACCTCACCTGAGTCATGTGAGGATGACTGCTCATGTCATGTTTGAGGGTTAAATACTTCTGTAGTCCTAGTCCACAGAAAATGGAAATGGAGAAAAAGCCAGAGTCAGAACAAGGAATCAATTGGTTGTCACATTCTTTCCTTGCATGTAAATAGCACCTAAGAATTCCTTGCATTTTGTAAGTGCCTAAAAATCTTAACAAGGATATGGAGACCCCTCTAAGTGTTTGTCCCCATATTCAAGTTCTGCAGTATTTGATACTTTCCATTTGCTGTTCACTTTCCAAACTTAATAACTAGGTACGAAATGCTAATGTTCAAGGAATCATTTACTAAGGGACAGATTAGTATTTGTCCATCAGTTGGCTTATTGACGTAACCTGTGTGCTGAATTCACTGGAATGTGGCATAGTCAAATCTGGCTGCTTCCACTACTGAGTTGTTGCAAGAAACACTTGGCAGCTATTAAAGTGCTATTCTTTGCAGTTATTTGGTATAATTTGCCACAGAAGTAAATTCCAGGAGGTAATATTCTTGCTAGGTTACACTCCTGACTTAGGGAGTTCATGCTAAGGGCAATGATCTCTATCTAACTCAAGGTGATTCTCTTGGCAGCCGGGAAGATTTCCAGAGGATTCCAGAACTTGCCATCAACCCACTGGGGGACCGGATCATCAATGCCTTCTTTCCAGAGGGGTGAGTCAGTACAGTTGTTGGACTTCCTTCCTGAGGCTATCACAACCTAAATTATTTGCTAATCTGGAATAGTGATATTGATTGTGCCATCTCAGACTGTGATACCCCCGATTATATTGGGCATTTCTAATTTTGTCATTTCTAGAATATCTCTTCTATTCTACCCTCCTGTGTGTTTTAAACTTCAAATTGATACATGAGCCTGTCTTCAAAATTCTGTCTTTATGCTTATCATTGATGTAAAACTAGACTTTTAAAAAATGTTTATTTGGAAGTAATTTCAAATTTACAAGAAAGTTGCAAAAGTTAAAAGTAATTCAAAGAATACTTGTATATCTATTGCCCTGATGCATCTATTGTTATATTGTTAACATTTTGCCTCATTTGTGTGCTCTCTCTCTTAGTAGCAACCCATTAAAATAGAATGCAAGCCACACACGTAATTTTACATTTTCTAGTAACCACATTTAAAAAGTAAAAATAGGCCGGGCGTGGTGGCTCAAGCCTGTAATCCCAGCACTTTGGGAGGCCCAGACGGGCGGATCACGAGGTCAGGAGATCGAGACCATCCTGGCTAACATGGTGAAACCCCGTCTCTATCCGGCCACTGCACTCCAGCCTGGGCGACAGAG
>NW_012103698.1:2554710-2558998 GCF_000951045.1 Mandrillus leucophaeus | reverse complement strand
CAGGAGATCGAGACCATCCTGGCTAACATGGTGAAACCCCGTCTCTACTAAAAATACAAAAAATTAGCTGGGCATGGTGGCGGGCACTTGTAGTCCCAACTACTCAGGAGGCTGAGGCAGGAGAATGGCGTGAACCTGGGAGGCAGAGCTTGCAGTAAGCTGAGATCGCGCCACTGCACTCCAGCCTGGGCGACAGAGTGAGACTCTGTCTCAAAAAAATATATATGTGTATATATACACATACAATTTCAATATATAATCAATATTAAAAATAACTGAGATACTTTACTTTTTTTGTTTCGTTTTTGTTTTGAGACAGAGTCTTGCTCGGTGCCCACGTTGGAGTGCAGTGGTGCCATCTCGGCTCACTGCAACCTCTGCCTCCCAGGTTCAAGCGATTCTCCAGCCTCAGCCTCCAAGGTAGCTGAGATTATAGCCACATGCCACCATACCCGGCTAATTTTTGTATTTTTAGTAGAGACAGGGTTTTACCATGTTGGCCAGGCTGGTCTTGAGCTCCTGACCTCAGGTGATCAGCCTGCCTCAGCCTCCCAAAGTGCTGGGATTACTGGCGTGAGCCACCACGCCCAGCCTACATTTTTTCATAGTAAACTTTTGAAATCCAGTGTGTAATTTACACTTAAACACATATCAGGTCAGACTGACCATGTTTCCAGTGCACATAACCAGATGTGACAAGTGACTGCAATATTGAACAGTGCAGCTTATGTACCTGTGCTTGCTCTACAGACCCTCTCTTGCAGACACTTTTTCCCTCTCTCTTTCCCCCTCTTTCTACCTACACATACTGCATGTGTGCGTGTATATATATACATACATGCATGTACGTACATAGATACACATATATACATGTAGGTATATACACATATATATACTTATGTAATTTTTTTGTGTATGCGTGTTCACATAATTGTATTTCTGAACTATTTCAGGGTAAGTTGCATAGTTATGAGGCTTTACCTCTGAATGCACCAGTGTGTGTTTGCTAAGAATAGGGACATTCTTTTACATATCCATAGTATAGTTTCTACTTCAGTAAACTTACATTGATACAATCCTCTTATCTAATCTATTACTGTGTTGTAGTAACATATTATCTAGTTTATTCTAATTTATATTCATATTCCAATTTTGTCATCTAATGATCTGTTTTCTAGCACTTCCCCACCTCCGGTACAGGATCTAGTCTGGGTCAGTTGTCATGTCTCTTTAGCCTCCTTTAATCTGGAACATTTCCCCAGCCTTTATTTTACTTTTGTGATACTGAATAAACATATAGTTCTCATAACACACACACTTTGTAAAGTAGATTGTTTTTAATGTGGGGTTTTCTAGTGTGAAACTAGTCTTTTGATATGCTTCACTACCTAATACGCTGCTTTCAGAGTAGTGAGTAAATATTTACTGATTCGATTAGGTACCTTTTCATCAATAAAGCTTACATATAAGCTTGTTTTAAGTAATTTCCTAAACAATCTATTCCTAGTTCATATGGATAGTCTATGACCCACAGGACTTCAAAATATTATATGGGTGCCAGTTTTTAATGAGACTGTCAATGAGGATACTGTCAGATAAAATGCCTGGAGGAAATTTTAGAACTCTAAATTGAGAGCAAAGGAATTTGCTAGTTTAGAGGGTTGGGCATTCAGTAAATGTGAGTGAAAGTCAGAAGGCGAATGAGGTCGGGCAGTTAGTTCATGTAAAGACGGGAATCAAATCATGTTGACTGCAAGGAATCTTATGCCCTCCTTCATTTTTTCGCTTTCTCTCTCCTTGAACTGCCCTGTTTGTTTCAGGTGTGGTTTGTATGCTGAATTCTTCCTTTTTTCTGCTTCCTCTTTTACCCCTGCAAAGCATTGAACCCTATCCAGAGATAACTTTCACAGCTATGCTTTGTATCCAAACCTTTTGCAATGAAAAGTAAACCCAGGAGAGTCACTTTGCCAACTTTTTTTCAGAATTCTTTAGTCACCATTGATTACTTGAAGCAGCAGCTTGTGGGAAGCTGTTTTGTAAAGCTAAACTACATTTGCTGTGACTACAGTATCACCTGTCATTCTGTCCACGAATCTACTGCTAAGGAAATGGGACAGAGTGCATATGAGGAAGTGGAGGGCTGTACTGGGCTGCACTGCTTGGCTCTTAGCAAGCTGTGACTGCTTCTTGCGCTAATCATATAGATGTATTTGGCTTCTGGGTTTTTCTTTCTTCCCTAGGCATATGCACATGGGGGCTTTTTTTTTTTTTTAAAGAGTGAGATTTGAAAGTGGACTATGTTTATTTAATTCCCTTTTACCCAGAAACTTTATGCTAGCAATAATCATTAATGTGTTTTTTCTAGCATATGATTTAAATTTTACTCCACGTTACTTGATTCCTCAGATCTGACATTTTTTACCAGATCCTGGTCCATCAGCAGTATAGATACATTGAAGAACCAAAAGATCATTCTTTTTTTTGCTTTGTTTTGTTTTGTTTGTTTTTTTGAGACGGAGTCTCCCTCTGTCGCCCAGGCTGGCGTGCAGTGGCGTGATCTTGGCTCACTGCAACCTCTGCCTCCTGGGTTCAAGCGATTCTTCTGCCTCAGCCTCGCCAAGTAGCTGGTACTACAGGCGCACGTCACCACGCCCGGCTAAGTAGAGACGAGGTTTCACCATGTTGACCAGGCTGGTCTCAAACTCTTGACCTCAGGTGATCCGCCTGCCTCGGCCTCCCAAAGTGCTGGGATTACAGGCATGAGCCACCGCGCCCAGCCAAGGTCATTCTTTTGAGTGCAGATGGCTCACAGGCTAGCCTTTGAACTCTGCCTTTAGAAGGCCTTATAAACTGAGTGTCTATAGAGCACATACCTCAGCTGTTTGGTGGGTTACAGAGTGGGTTTTTTTTAGGTAACCACAGGAACCAGGCCATCTGCCTTAGATAAATAAATGATATTATGTCACATGGGGCATTCTTTTTTAATATTAAAGAACATTCTTTAATAAAAGAATATTAATGAACATTCTTCATTCAAATTTTGAGAATTATTTCTTACATGATTAGCCTGTGGCACAATAAAAAGATTTTCTCTAAGCTTAAGTACCAAGAAGGCTTTATACACAAGAAGTCTAGGTCTTTCAAATCTTTTTTTTTTTTTTTTTTGAGACGGAGTCTCACCCTGTCGCCCAGGCTGGAGTGCAGTGGTGTGATCTGGGCTCACTGCAAGCTCTGCCTCCTGGGTTCACGCCATTCTTCTGCCTCAGCCTCCCGAGTAGCTGGGACTACAGGCGCCCGCCACCACGCCCAGTTAATTTTTTGTATTTTTAGTAGAGGCGGGGTTTCACTGTGTTAGTCAGGATGGTCTCCTGACCTTGTGATCCACCCGCCTCGGCCTCCCAAAGTGCTGGAATTACAGGCGTGAGCCACCACGCCCAGCAAAATCATTCTTTTTTGAGACAGAATCTCCCTCTGTCACCCAGGCTGGAGTGTAGTGGTGCAATCTTGGCTCATTGCAACCTCCATCTCTGGTTCAAGCAATTCTTGTGCCTCAGGCTCTTGAGTAGTTGGGATTATAGGCCCCAGCTAATTTTTGTATTTTTAGTAGAGACGGAGTTTCACCATGTTGGCCAGGCTGGTCTTGAACTCCTGACTTGAGGTGATCCACCCTCCGTGGCCTCTCAGAGTGCTGGGATTATAGACGTGAGCCACTGTGCCCTGCCTAAAAGATTATTTAGAGAAAAAATATCCAATTATGAGGGAAAAATAAAATCATAATGTGTCCACAGAATTATGCATATGTTTTAAATGTTTCAAAGTATTTATATTGATTGGAGAAATGCTTAAAAATTAAAAGAAGGCAGGATACTAAATTACATAATACAGTTATCTAAAAAGCATAGAAAAGTTACTAGAAGAAAATGCATTCATATATATATAGGGGAGTCTTGCACCGTCACCCAGGCTGGAGTACAGTGGCACAGTCTCGGCTCACGCAACCTCTGCCCCCTGTGTTCAAGTGATTCTCCCACCTCAGCCTCCCAAATAACTGGGAGTATAAGCGTGAGCCACGGCGCCTGGCTGACTGATTGATTGGTTGATTGATTCCCTCTTTCCTTCCTTCCCTCCTTCCCTCCCTCCCTCCCTCCGTCTCTCCTTCCCTCCCTTCCTTTTCTTTTCCTTTTCCTTCCTTTTTCTTTCCCTTTCCTTTCCTTTTCTTTCTTTTTTTTTTTTTTTTGACATAGTCTTGCTCTGTCACCCAGGCTGGAGTGCAGTGGTGCAGTCTTGG